>NC_063053.1:18845622-19103122 GCF_018812025.1 Megalobrama amblycephala | reverse complement strand
TAAAGGCCAAACAGAAGCAGACCTCACTGCGCTCTTCAACGGAATGTTCTAGACTCTGCCCCAAGGCCACTCAGGACATTATCATGAGAACTCACAGGAAAGGCCATTGTGTTTACAAGAGGCAATTTCCTCCTTCAAATCCTTTTGTGTTTCCCTGTTAATGCAAATGGACCGGACGCTGCGTGTCTCCGCGAATGGATGAGAGCAAAGCAGACTCCGACTTTTAACACCAGGGATCCACGCGGTGCAGAAAGCACTTACGCGATAGCGGTGGGTGATTTATCTTTGAAAATTTAAAAGCCCTCTTGGTCTTGCAGGAGATCCTGGTAGCTCCTCGTGGATATGAAAGCAAACAAATGGAAACATCAGCATGCACCACGACCAGCTCCTCAACCTCTAGCGAAGTAAAGGTCAAACCGTCATTCTAGCGCCTCAGGAAAATGAAGGCATGTTGAACACAGGAGTGCTTAGTCATATCATGAGCACATTTCAAACAATGATTACATGCTCTCTGAAATACTTGATTCTGATTAGTCAATCATGGCATTCACAGTGATTTTTTTTTTCCCCTGTAATGACCACTACTCTGTACTCTAACTGTTGGCCCTGGAAACCAATTTAGTACAGTGCTGTACTAGGTTGCTTCTCTCCATGGACTCTTTGGGCTCACGTAATAAACAAATTTTAACCTTAAAACAATATTTCATGGTTGTAATCGCAAAACCAACCCCTTTAGGGTGATACAAGAGCCCTCAGTTTCACGCGGGGATCCTAAATACCCTGTCATAACAACAACCGGCTGATTGTACATTATCCCTAACATATTCTATATTACTTGTCGTCAAATGGTCGACTTTAACCAATGAATGATATCCCGTGTCTAGTTCCCAGCAGACATTTCTTTCTAACAGCTGCCTAATTATTAATCAACACTTTACTCTTGTAACATGAAACACTAGTAATGAGAAAACTAAGACAAGTGAGATCACTCCCAGCATGGGCAAAATTAACTCATTTAAATGAAGAGAATCACGACAAACCACTAATGCATTTGACAGACATAAATCAAATTGAGAATTCAAGCCGGTGACTGATATTTAATGTGCCACCAAAATACAGAAAGTGCTTTGAATTATTGATTAGCAGGGAGCAAGACGATTTTAAACAGCTCTGCTCCTGCTATCAATCATTCATGCACTTCCCAGCGAAAACACTTCACTCCCTCAAGTGTCGGATCTCACTTAAAGGTGGAGGGCCTACGCTCCGATATCTCACTTCAATTGAAGTATTAAAATAAAGCAGACAATTAAGATTTATCGCCCCTAAACTAAGTCTGTATTGCAGTTGATAAAACAGATCCCCTAGGTCAAGGATTTTAACAAATACATTCGGTATGGACTAACAAACAACTCATCTCTTATATCTTTGACAATCAGACATTTACAGCTGCACTGGGAATCATTTGCCAGTATGTCTAATTGCAAACTGACTAAATTAGAATTAGAACCAGGCAAATATTTTCTATTAGGTTATGCCTACGCCAAGCATAATCAAACTTGCACCCACTCTGACTAATGGAATACAGAGTATCTCTGTGCAAAGTCCTTTGGTGCCAATCGCCCAATTAGTGTCCGCATGCAAGTGCTTTCTGCCCTGGCATCGTAACATCAAAGGCTGGCAGCCCATCCATGATGGAGTCTACCTGCCAACATCAGAGCTGGTTATTGTCTTCAGGAGTAACTGAAACCTCATACAAACATCTGGGGTTTCCTCTAGCAACAAAAAGTACAATGATCTGAAGGAAATGAATTGCTGATAATGCCATAATTCATCATGGGGATCTTGAGGACTCTATAGTTATAATTTTAGCAATAACTTTGCTTCATTTTGGCTATAACAGTACACTAATTGCAAAGTACCAGCAAAAGCATGAAGAATAACACTTTTATTCAGTAAGGATGTATTAAATTGAACATAAGTGACAGTAAAGACAATTTCAAATTAATGCTGTTCTTTTTAACTTTCTATTCAGTCCTGAAAAAAGTTTTGCAAACAATTTCTAACTGTGATAATAAGAAAAGTAGCATCAAATCATCTTGGAATCATTTCTGATGGATTTTATTTGACACTGAAGACTGGAGCAATGGCTGCTGAAAATTCAGCTTTGCCCTCATGTTTTCTTTTAGTGGAAAAAGTTACGTTTTCAGGGTGGAACACATCAATGTTTGGGGAATCCCTTCTGAGGTCAAGGCTTTCCTTAGACGTCAACAGTAATCCTGGGTTCCAAGACTGTGACTAAGCTCCTATACTTTCCCTGCCAGTACAACCCTTTCCTTCTCTCCATCCATCGATTTCATCTACGGTCTGCAATGACATTTCAGCGGGATTCTGTTATTGCTTCTTATTTGTCTCTACAACAACCAAATGACCTTTGATTGAGTATAATAGCTAAAAGCACTCTTTTGTGCAGCGTCACTGTCAGCTTTGCTAAGATCATATCATAGCCTGCTGTACTGTACATAGAATAAGTAGAGCGTTATAGTGGGTCTGAAATAGGGGTGGGGGAATCGATTCACACATGAATTGTGATTCTTTTAGCGATTCAAATCAATTCACAAATTTCAAAATTTAATTTTCTAAATGTTTGTTAACGTTTTTGTCGGAACAAAGGCGGTTGCAGTCAACTGCAAAAGCAGTGCAGCACCTGGACAGTTTAGAGAGCGCACAGGCTTGTAACGGAGGAGTCATTACGAATGAAACTTCAACAACAACAGTTCCTATAACAATATCTTAACAAATAGAAAACAGCCTTAAATAATGTATAGTTACCAGCACATCAAGCTTTTCTTGCGATCTTGCCGCCTCGTGTAGAGGTAGGCCTACTTTTTATACATGAGAAGCACGTTCAACGTGGACACGCAATCACTAAATATTGAGAATACAACAGCGTGTATTATATTTTTCTAACTCCAAACCAGCTGATAATCACTTCCTTTTATTAAATACATCTCTCAACTTGGTGCTCACATAAAACGATCACATTTTAATGATGCAAAAGACTTTTTGTCCATTTTTCATTGGACAAAATTGAGGGGGGGGGGGGGGGTGTCCATCATGGCGATTATGAAAATATTTTAATTAAAACACTGTTACGAAAATTAATGTTGACAAATGTCTATGAAAATATGACTAGAAAAATAAAACTGTTAGATTATCAATATTGCATCATTTTTTTCGAAAAAGAAAGATCCAAAATGAATAGCTACATGTGGTGAAGCTGAAGAATGAATGAACACCAAACTGAAGCCCATTCTATATGACACATCCTATATGAGGTTAGATAAGATGTCTTAGATACACAACATAATCGCAACATTACAACTTTCATCTGGACAAAAGACATCCCTGCGCATTTTCGAAGCCTTGACAAGAAACGATTTTAATTCAAACATAACCTAATGTCGAAAAATGTGACGAGAAAAAAATAACACTGCTGAATTAATTATAATATCAATGTTTTTTAAAAAGAAACATCTAAAAGAAATATGGCTATTTCAAATAACCCAATCATAGTCAATAATGTCATAGCCTATAATAAATACTGCTAAAAAGAAGCATTTTGTAAGCGGGTTAATAAACTAAACCAAACGCATCCTATATGAGATTAATCAGATATATATACAGCATAAAAGTAAAAACTTACATCTGCACAAAAGGACGCAAGAAAAAAATATTATAATAAAACATCGTTTTCATGATAGATCGTTGCTGTCACATCCGAGTACTCGTGCACATCCCTACAGTAAAATAATAACGTGGTTACAAGGAGTGTATAATTTAAACAACTGTAATTTTACCGTAATTTAAACAATTTAAGTTATTAAATAACTCCCAACCAGTCAACACTAACAGTAGCCTCTGTTCAGTTTGCTTATACTGCTGCTCCTCTCTTCATTAAAACTCCAGATGAAGAGTTGCCAGATATCACAAAAAAGAAAAACAAGCCCTTAAAAACACAATATATTAAGCAGACATGGCAAAACTATACCAAGGGAAACAAATATAAACAATATAAATAGTATTACCAATATCCTACAAAAAGGCAGGAAATATAATTTATTATGAATAAAATAGTTCAATATAATTTGAATCGTGACCCCAAAAATCTATTTGAATCGAATCGTGAGACTCACCACTAGTCTAAAAGACAGCTTTGGCTAACTGAGGAATCATATCAGACAGGAAATATCCTGAAATTATTGACAAGTGCACAACACCGGCCTGCTATTCATGGCCGAATGACTTTGCTTCCATAAAGCCACATCACAGCCAGTCTTTAAAAAGGTAAATATTTAGTGGGTGTTCTACTATGTATCACTCCGATTGTTGCGACAGTATATAATCTGACTCATTATTAGCAAATAATATGTTATTATTGAGTAAATTACAGGAAACTAATATTTATCTTAGCACTAAAGTCAATAATTTATTACACACCCCCTAGACTTAACAGGCCTGGGCATCATGTACATAAACGTGGCTTTAAGAAGCGAAATCGGCAGTGATAGAGCACAGCTAATTATCCTCGGAGATGTTTTTGACAGCAATCCCTGTGCCAGTAATGTGTCTTGGCTCTCATCCAGTCAATCTTGTTTATTTGATTTCACTCACAGTCGACCTAGTGTACAACGAATACAAGCACAAGTCACTCAGTAAAAACTGAAAAACAACACCACACAAAAAACGCAAACCATTCACAATTTCACATTTGACAGAGTAAGTCATTATCAGCAGTCACCAATTTATCAAACTGTTTATGAAAGTAGAAGGTACAGGCTTTATAAAGAGGCAAAACAATTGTGCTTGAATTTGTGTGACCCTATGCAAACAATATACAAGTCACGACATGCCACAGTTTGACTATGATTAATGAGCAAAAATATTTGAATGCAAATTTAGATTTGTAAAATAGATGCAACATAATTTAAAATGCAAAAATCAAGTAAACAGTGGCTCTATGAACATCCATGATGCTTTACATGGCTATAATTCAAAGCCCAGGATAAAGTCCTACAGACAACTTGTACATTTATCATGAAGCACTTGTTTACTTATAATATGACAGTAATTTAAGCTGATAAACTGTATTTTTTGTTTAAAATGTATATAAAATTTACATTTATTATTGCGCTAGCAAATTAGCAACAAGAGTGTAAGAGGCCTACCACATGTTAAGCACTACATAATACAACAGAAATGTTTCCTCCGTTTGAAGTCTTTAGTAATGAGCTTATGCAAACATGCAATATTGATCTTTCTGCTCCTCTATTCTGAATGCCTTCTATAATAATTTCATAATCCATTGGGACGTGGGCATCTTGCCAAACATGTGTCACGACTTAATTAACTATCAGAGATGGAAAAGACTGCACCTGTGACTGACAGGCCCGAATGCAATCTGTCTGCACTGTCTTTCACTGAACAATACTTTGTGGGAAAACTGAATAAACAAAATGTCAGATTCACTTCTGAGATAATTCCCGGAAGCCTAAGCGAATGATCAAATCCACGCTCCTTTGAGAGCTGCGTCTATCCAGGAGGCAGTTTTAGGGCGTCTATTACCGTAATGGGATATAATTATTAATCTTCTCCTCAATTGTCACGACCAATTTGTAGAACCGATAAACTGCTGAAACTCCCAAAATACAGACTGACTCTATGGCTGTTGAAATGAACTGAATTCTAATTAGGAAACAAACTGCATGAGATCAGGATAATATCCAAATGCTTGGATAAAAACTCCAAAAGCACTGGAGATGCCAAGGACACATTCATCACCATGCACATAAAGTCTTCCACTCTTGTGACAGCCTACTGACTTCCTCCAACATCAATATTTTCCAGAAGAGTTTTCAGCTTGAGTTGTTACTCTGTCAGACAGGCAACTGTGAGAAATTCCAGCAGTTTCTCCTCCCTCGTACTACAAAAGTGGATCTGCCCATCAGAGTACATACTTCCAGAGAATGCCCTCCCGGAGTACAAACATATTAAAGTACATAAAACCAACTTTCTCGCTGGTGAAGTTAACTTGGGATCAAAACTGACCCAATTTATGATCACCCTTTTAAGACCGTTCAAAGCAAACAAATAAGTAGTGATGCACATATCACATCAATATTTTTTATGTTATGGCTGATAACCGATAACTGGACGATATTAAAATTCTATAGTATTTAATATATATAAATAAAAATATAAATTAAAAATAAAATACACTCTAAAAAAAGATGGTTCTTTGAAGGTTCTTTACACGTAGCAACAGTTCTATTTAAAACCCTGAAGAACCCTTTACATGCTGAAATGGTTCTTTGTGTTAGAGTTCAGGGTTCTTTTTTCCCGCCTTTTTGCTTTTCAAATCTGTAACTGTCAAAACCACAACATTACTGGTTTTCTGGAGCTTAGCCATTCAATCGACCCTTTGCCGGGAGTTTGATTGACAAGCGATCTAACCAATCAGAACGCTGAATCTGCCATTTTGTCCGACAAAGCAGTCAGGAGTTAGAAGATTAACCTCGGTTAACCGCGTTTGAAACAACAATCATTCTCATGTTCATTCACGTTTATTTGATGCTATAAATGAACTAGCAGGAAGAGATGATTGGCTTACGAGCCTCTTGAGCTGAGGCGCTACAGCAATCTATCACGACCATGGTCACGACACATTAAAGAGCCACAAAACGTTTTTTATTGTTTGAATTTCTTAAAAAACTACACAGTTTGAAAGCTGGGACTTTGTTTAATATCATAATTAACCTGCTTTGTCTTGTCTGTCGACGTGTTGTCAGTGTCCTCTTTGCTCCGCGATGCATTTTTCACTGCGTGTGGCGTAACAGCGTCACGGCTTGTCGGACAAAGCAACAGTAACTAAGGGGGACGGGTCTTTGCGAAGGGTTCTTTCTGAAAATGTCTATAAATTTTAACTAGTTTCCTACCAATCACCTTTATCACACTTTTGAGGTCCTATAGCACTTTCAAAGCATGGTTATATGGAACCTTATAAAAAGGGTTCTATTTAGCACCAAAAAGGGTTCTGCTGTTGTTACAAGTCGAAGAACCCTAATTTGGTAAGTCCATTTAGAAAATCACAACATTTTAATGTACTGTATGAAAAATAGATATTCATTTCGAGATTTGCTAAAAATACTTAACAGTGTTATTAAATTAGTGTTTTAAAAGATTATAAGCTAGCGTTAGATGATGGTAACGAGGACATGAGCATGCAGATATCCAATACAGATCCCCAATACATCTTACATTTTTAATCAAAATTAAACAACCTGCTACATGTCTAAATTCCTTTTAGTTCATGAATCCCTCTTACATTTCAATCCTTTTTGTAACAGCAACTTTTCACAAACTGATCACTTGCAATAAGTACAATCCTGCCCTACTTTTTTTTTTCCCAACAATATCCCGTTTCACTCAGAAATACGTCACATTACAGAAGCAAAATAGGTTGCGAACAGCATTTTACAGTAACTTCAAACAGGACACTCATTTGACGTCAACAGCTGCACCCACAGTTGACATTAGCTGTTTGAGACCTTCAGTGTATCAACATACAACTGACGCTCCATTCAAATCTAAACCCGTGTTCATAACACCCCTATCTCTAACAACAAGAAACATCATTTCAGCTGACAATGCCATCTTTATGGAAACGATAAGACATCTTATTCAAAAACATGACTTTCTTGCTGCCTCTGCGAACAAGTAAGAGAATAAAGAAGATCCGTGGTTCTCTTATCCCGTTTAGCGCGTGTACTGACAGTACATCAGCACAGAGTGACAAATGCCTGCCGCCACGCATGATGCCAGCCACCAGTGGCAGAGGGGAGTGCAGAGGAGCACGGAGATGTTTATCAGACAACAAGTCAAGCTGATCTTGCTGATATTCAGGACATGATGCACTTTGTCATGTTTCTGTCAGCCGAAACCAGTTTTGCTAGTAAGTGACACTTTGAGTTTGACAATCCTCATCTAGTGATTTTAACCCTGTCTGACCCAAAGCTAAAACAGATTGCAAGTTTTAAAATATTCTTCCATCTTGTTTTAGCATCTGGAACAACTCATTCAAATCCATCTGCAATGTAATGAGAGTTAAACTTTTTTAGCATATTATTCCACTCTGATTCAAAATCAGATATAAATCAGATAACAGAAGCACAAAAACCGAATGATATCTTTGCCTAAGAGGAGCGTGGGGCAAACAAACAAACAAAAAAAAACATCTTACATTTGCTCAGGAGAACAACTACCCCCTCCCTTAATTCAATAAAAAGGCTTTTAGCCATCATAATGATTTACAAAGTGACGAGTCAAACAGATTTACAGCGACAGCCTGAAAGGAACCCAACACAAATACAATTACTATTCACGTGACTGCCACCGCCAACCCCCTCCACTTGCGGGAGGCCAAGAACGGGAAACACGCTAGTACAGACGCAGGCCCCGAGCGCTCTCAATTCACCCCTTTAAAAGAAGCCACCACCAAACAGGGTGGAGAGAAAGGCTGCCATTGTGGAAGTCACTTAAAGTGACAGACACTTGGAATGGTGGTTTGCTACAAGCCAGCCGCGATCATTATTCAATATCAGATGAGCTGGCGAACCATAGCCAGAGGGCAGTGACGTGTGGTAATTCTTTAGACACCAGCTGCAGCTAACAACACGGGGTACTCCGCCTCATTATTAGGGTCAATTCTAGACAAAACACAGTTGTTCTTCTTTCTAAATAAACCATTTTTATTTTAATATAGAGACAAAAAGCACAATTGACCTTGATGGCATGACACAAAATTGGGCCTGGGACTACACTGCTCACTGAAAACACACTGAAATCACAAAACACAATTTTGGCCATTTCATACCAACAGACTATCAGAGAAAAAAAGAGAAAAATATTCATTTCTAACAGATAGCCACAAAAGACCATTTCCGATCACTGCAATGCGATAAAAAAAGGATTTTTTTAAGGATCAATTTTACACATAGCCATTCTATAAAAAGTAAGCAGGCAGTTGACAAATTAGATCAGCAGTTCTGTGACGTGACATGAATTAAAAAAAAAATGCACAAACGCAGAAAAATGTAGCTACAATACAATCTATTTAGTATTAGCATGTCACATTGCAAGACACTGCTTAAAATCAAAAACTACATAGAAAGACAGTTCACTCATATTAGTTGTAAATGGGAGAAACTGCAACGCGCAATATGGCGGAATACGTCCCGCCTTGGCGCCTTCTAAGTAAAAGAGCCAATCGCTGATTGACAAAGTCATTGTGTCACTGCAGCTGTGGTTAGAGGCTTCGGTTCCCATAGAAACCCGAGATTCGCGCTTATGATTGCACATGCGCATTGGCTCTAGCCTGAAAAATAAGCTTTTTTAATGCTATTTTAGCATAAGAAACAACATTTATGGGATGGTTTATGTAAGATTTTGTTGCTGATTTGAAATATGTAATTTAATTGGGAGTTTGCCAAGCAGTTTTTGAGATTTCAGGATTCCCCCATTCAAATAGATAGGACTTGGTCTTGGATGCCCGAAATACCTGCCTGGAGGTGTTGCAAATATGGCCGCAGAGTGAACAGACCTTCCTTGAAAGGGACTTTGTTAAAATGTATATTAGCCAAATATAACGTACACCGTCACCTAGTAATAAATTATTAAATGTACACTAAAAATACTAATAACAAATCAATAACATTTCAATTTAAATATATTTAAGGCACAGTATGCAAGTTTCGCCGCTAGAGGTCACTTATTCAAAACAATAAAAAAAAGGCGTAGCTTGATAACGCCGTGAATGAGCGTGGAATCACAGGAGAGCATGAAAAGCAATCCGACCGGACTCGTGCAGAAATCGTGTTCATGGATGAGCTAATGTATTTAAGTTTTATTAAAGTTACTGTGGTATGAAGCAGGCTGGAGCTGAGAGCCTGGGACATTTTACGCTGGTGTTTTTATTATGCTTATATGCCACAGTCGGCCGTTGCCGCTCCTTTCGTATTGTTGTTTATGCATTTTTTACAATTAAAGTTATGTTTAACATTCACCTCCTTTCCTGAACGTGAACTTTGTTACAGTTATTATACGTTTGTTCTGTCAGGACCACTATCGTCAAATATGATAGATAATGCATAGTTTGTATTGGCGGTATGGTTCTGTTCTGGGCAAGAACTCCCTGCACGTCCATGCAGCCTTAGCATGCATAAGAGCAGGGAGAGCAGCAATAAACCCCCTAGGATAAACAGAACAGGACCAACATATGTAGATATCATTAAATGTCATAATTTAACGTACACATATTTCGAGAATTAGTCTGATTCAGGTGGAATAATAAGGCCAATCCTGACTGAAGAGAGGAGGAGCTGGGGATAGAGGAGGGTAATTTGCTCCTGAGAAAGCAATAGCTGCTGATAATACTGAAGAGCTTGTATATGGATGCTGTTATAGGCGTATTCCTATAGGTAGACGTAAGTCACCTGGGAGTCAGCTGATGCGAGCTTGACTGACGTGACCTGCCAGAACCGACGCTGACGCTGGATTTCATACAGGTCACTTTATCTAACAAATTAAAACTGTGGGGTAACGCAGCGCTGTTTTACTTGGTCAAATCAATCATACTAAAAATACATTTGAGTGTGTTGAAAGTTATGTTATGATGTTAGTCGCTTGAGACACTTGTTGCACATTGCAGTAAGCTAGATTGATATTAGAATATCATATTAATAAAAGTGGGATGACTTATGTTGCTAAATGGCATGCAATTAATTTTAAATTACTGTACAGTGGAGAAAATGCTGTATTACTGTAACTACAAAAGCTCTTTCTGATTATGCTGTGTTAGCTTTGTTACTTAGTTACTTGAAAAAATAGTGTCTGACTTTTTGGGTATAAGCAAGTTATTTGCGGTAAATAAAAAAACTGATTCAAACAATAATACTAACCGTGTTGAGCTATATAACAATAATTTGTTTGCTGGTGATAAGGGTATCCAAACAGTTGCCCACCTGTCCAATAAAACACATAATATATTAAAGCGTCTTTCATAGTTTCTATGGAAGTAAAACCGGAGATCGAGGGTAACACGGATATGACATCATTGGCAGGAGACACAATGACATGTGCTGATTCAATAACCCTAACATGTCAAGAATGACATGTTCTTGACACAAACCGCTGATTTCTCTGGATTTAAACACTGGAAACAAGTCAACAAAATACAATACAAAAATCTTACATATTGTGCCTTTAATTAAATAAACTAAATAAATTCTATCAATCTCAGACACAATATTTCCTTCCATTTGTTTATAAAGAATGAAGAGTGAAATACAAAATGGGCCAACACGTTAAATAAATAAGCATGTACATTGCGGCTCTTTGTTAGTACAACTTACAATCTAATTAATGATACTGCAGCACATAAGCAGTGGCCCCTGTGTACATGTTCAACTGCGTTACACTTCCCACCTGCCCACTAATAAACAAGCTGCTTCGCCTTCTGCGGTTGTCGACGGCTGTGGTGTGACGCAGGTTTGAGGTTTGCGCTCTCTTCCTTGAAAACAAACCTACATAAATGTTTGTGTGGGTGTTGGCAACTATCTGGGTGGGAATTCTCTTGCAGAGGAACCCCTCAGGGCACTCCAGATTGAGTTTCCTCTGTTCCTGTGTCCCAGAGTCAAAAGAATTCCAGAGAAAATTAGACAGCCATGTGCACGAAGGCAGCTTTCGAGAGCTAGAACAGGGTAAGGCACAGCAAGCCAACCTCAATAACACTCAGTGATATTGATTAGACGCTCGAGATGTCCTGAAAAAGGTGCTTTGCTTTCCTATATCTGTGATGGTGACGGGGGGGAAAAAAAAGATCTGCATGTTATTCCCGGTCTGCTGTTTCTTGTCTGAGGGCCGCCGTGAAAATTTGAGCTGGCATGTGCCATCCGTCCCTGGTGACTACTTACTGCAGATGCGGAGCTCTCAGAGGCATCCTCAGAGGACACGCACCCAACGTGCATCGCGCCACCGGCTCAATCTAGCTAATAAAACAACAATTCACTCTGATGCTCAATGTCTCACCCAAGGCCACGGCGGCATAGAAAACTATGGGGGAACGTAACGGACGCCGTGCTGTCTTTAAGGCATGCCAGATTAATAAGCCAGCAGTGGGTTAATGTGCAATTAAAACATTTCATGTGAACACTGTTTGCTTATGCATCAGCAACAAGCTCAGTACTGAAAGAGCAGATTAACAATCTCAGCAGCCACTAATGAAACATTGAACGTGTTTAAGAAAACCACTTACTCAGAAGCTCCATTTCAAAAAATAGCTAGCTGTTTCACTGCCTACACAGGAAGCTGCTTTCTAAGGGAGCATTCTAACCATTATGAGACTTTATAAATGACCAATCGGCGGTCTTGTTATTGCTAACTAAAACAAAACCCATTAAAAATCATTTTTCGGTTACTGAAATTAATAATATAACAATCGCTGACAAATAATATATAAGTATTAGATGAAAAACTTAAAGGAAAATTGGTAATGTAGCCTTTGGAAACTAAATGAAATAAGTCTTAAAGTCTAAACTGAAATAAATCTATTAAAGCTATATAGAAAATGTTAAAAAGCTAATAAAAATGATAAGAGCACAAAATTACTAAAACTTACAATTAAAATGAAAACTGGAAATATAAAAAGTAGGGCTGTCAAATCGATTAATCGTATCTAACAAAGGTTTGTTTACATAATATATGTGTATATATGTATTGTTATATTTATATTTATACATTGTATGTGTGTGTACACAAACAGACATAAATACAACAATACACATATACACACATACATTATATATAAATATGTATATTATGTATATATATATATATATATATATATATATATATATATATATATATATATATATATATATATATATATATATATATATGTATATATATATATATATATATATATATATATATATATATATATATATATATATATATATATATATATAAATAAATAAATAAATGAAGTGTACATATTATACATATGTAAAAAAAAACTTATGTTAGATGAGATTCATCGCGATTAATCGATTTGACAACGCTAATAAAAAAGCAATATAAAATATTAATAAATACTATAATAGCGTATAATTAATACCAAAATAACAGTGCTCATTTGAAATGCATCTATTTAGGCAGCAACTCGCACAAATAAAATTCCAATAGAGTGCCCCAGGGATGACGCACTTTTGTAGGCAAAACCCGGAAGCGAGTTAGCATTTCAGGACTTCCGGTTCCAACGGCGTAAAGTCTATAGGTTTTTTGAATGGGTTTTTGCTAAATCGCCTGAAATAAGGTATGTGGTTAACAAAGCCTCTAAATACTTTCACGTTTTGATCTATGACATAAAACACACCAGTTATAACCTACTTGTGATTTTTTTAACTTTTACTGTGTCTTAAAATCGGCGGTTGCTAACAAATTGCTAAAAGGGACTACTTCCTTTGGCGGGGACTTTAGACATCATCATTTTAAACAGGACATTTGGACAGCATTTCTCATGAAAAAGTGGAAAAGTATTCATAACAGCACAGATCATAATCAGCGAGCATGTTTTTAAATAAAGTTGTTTTTTAAATTCAGTTTGAGGAAGCTTGGTGGTGACGACGTTGATCCGCGACCATGGTGCACTGTAGTCCGTTTATAGCCTACTGTTAGCCTTTTATATCTGACGACTTTATTTAGGCTTCAAAATCTATAAATGTTGTGTTAACTTGTAAAGATTATCTTGATAGACAAAACGTGTAAGTGTCATAACTCTTTGTTAAACACAGAGCTTATTTTCTGTGATTTTCCAAAAGTCTATGGGAAAAACGCATAGGCTTTCAACCGAGGGAACCCGTGCGCCGCTAACTTCCGGGTTGGCCTACAAAAACACGTCATCCCTTGGGCACTATTTTAATAGAGCATGTTGCTAAGGTAACAGTACTTTAAACAATCCTTTAACACCTAAAAATGAAATTCTTTCATCATACACTCACCCTCATGTCTTTCCAAACCTGTATGACTTTCTTCTGTGGAACACAAAAGAAGAAATTTTGAAGAAAGTGTCAACTTTTTTTGTCCATACAAAACAGCATTAACTTTCATTTTTTTCATTAAATATCATTTGTGTTCCACATGAAACGACATGATGAGTAAATAATGAATTTTATGTTTTATGTGAACTACCCCATCAACGTTACAGTTACTCTCCAAAGTCAGCTCACTAGATTTTGGAGGAGAACATAACAGAGCTCTTGTCTAATAGATAGCAAAACATATTTGTTTCTTTCTTGCTTTTGTCTTTAAAGAAACCATATTTTAGGACGCACTGAAATGGGACTGCTTTTAAATCATAACACCCAAAAGGCTTACGCTGTTTGTCAACAGTTAATTAAAAAGCACTGAGAGACAATGACAAATACTGTTTGAAGATGATCCCTGGCAAGCCCCACACAGTGTATCATTGCTGTCTCTGGAATACACGATTAGTTTAATCTCATTACAGCAATGATAAATGATCAGTGCAACAATGGCTTCTGTTTTCTCAGAAGATGCGCGCAAGAATGAGGTATGAAATATCAAGGTTTAGTTTGCAATATCACTTACTCTTATCGCTCCTCTTATAGCTGACAACTTTATTGTGGTGGTATTCAGACGACACAAAACTTGCAGTTTCAATTTGTTACAGCATAAGCAAACGTCTGACTACTTGGCGTGAAAAAACACCTAATTGCTTTGGAGTTCTTAGACACTAGCCACCATTAAATCAACTCTACTTTTTCCTCTATGACAAGGCTCAGCGAAAACCACTACACCAGACCTGCCATTTTACAATATTTGCACTCTGGGGTTTTTAATATGGCTCTTTATCTGAACAGCCCAGGTAGAGATATTAAAAGACATGAGCTCATAAGAGTGTGAAGCAGTCTGGTTCAGAACCGCAGGGGTGAACGAGAGGGGGGGGCACATAGTGGCCACCAAGAGTGTGGCTTATGAAACAGTCATTAAGAGCCAGGGCACACAGCACTTACCTGGGAAGTGGTGCTTGCCATTGCATGCCAATTTGAGCCTGGACATACACGCACAGACAAACACACTTACACGGCTCTGGATTTATCATGCTCTATCTGGCGCCGAGTCTGCACTAGCACTCCACGAACGTCTCTCTGTTGCCTACAGCTGTCACCTCATGAGCTCTGCATGGATGCTGTGATGCATGAAGTGTATTTGTGGAGCAAGAGGTGTGTTCTCAGATGGAATACATTTTCATTGTGAGATCTGCCTTGAACGGTTAATAAGTGCTAAAGAAAGCTCTTGGCTGTGCAGTTCTGCAATTTTGACTGCAGAATCCAGATAATAAAAAACATGGAAAATCAGAATGATACCTATATGATATGACAAAAAAGATTATAGAAAATTGCTTAATGTAGCTATAGAAAATGAGCTGTTTTAACAGCATACTACGCAAGATTAATATGATATTACACCATACCAGTGCAGTAGCACTCTGCTGCTGCTGAATTTATAGTGTCAAAAAAGAAAAAGTATTCTTACCAGAGTTATGAACTTGCAATCTGAATGTAATGACTGAAAGGGATTGCATACCACAAAATAAAACAAAGACAATGCATCTTTCTTTTCTTATTATGTTCTATTACATACAGTAGGACCACTGTCATCTCATTCACAAATCGGTCAAATATAGACTCATGAACTCTCTCTCAGCCTGAATCAGACTCATGAATCTGTCACTGAATCTGCCGGAGTGGTTGCGGATTTAAATTTTACTCTCTTACTGAAACAAAAGCCATACAAAATAATAGACTCTAAAGAACTGTGTTAAGTACAGGCTAAATTATGAAATTTGCGAGACTGAATGAGTAATTGCTGACTGGTTGATCATATAACAATTGTATGCCTAGTTAACATTACATATTCAAGCATGGTAATTAAATTAAAAAAATTATTATATGCAGTATATGGGTCATTGACATAAAAAAATATAATGGAGATTATATTTTGAAGTTTTATTCAGTGTTAACAATGAGATTATGTGGTTTTTATAATCAATTCACACTGCTTTTGTCATTTTTTTACAAGATTGACAAAATTTGTCACCAAAAAAGTCATTCGGTTTAACCAAAATTTTGGTTATACCGAATGACAATATTTTCAAACAATGCTAACAGGCTGATATCTAGCAAACTAGCGAGTTAGCTTGCTAGCTAGCCAACAAAAGGACTATTAAACCTTTTATATTTAGTACAAGTTTTTAAAATATTACAACATTTTCCATGTTTTATAGTGGTTGTACCGAATGACCTGACGTAAAACTTTCAAGACATGCGTATGAGCAAGTGAAAACATGAATTTCTCAAATAGTTAGAGTTAGTTACTTTGCTTCATGACCATGTGGTCCTTTGCAGGTGTCTGAATGATGTCACATACTGTCACATGATACTGACCGCATGACTTGATCCAAAATGATCCCTTTATATTGGTTACTTCGAATGACATCAATGAAATTCATTTTTCCGGACATTCTTTCTCATAACAAAGCAATGACTTCTACACATAATTTTAATCCCATGTTGATATATGATGTTATAAAATCATGCCAGAATAAAAAATATATACATTTATTACATTTTAAGATATTTTAATCACAAATGAAATGGCTGTATTGTCTTTGGACGGTTAAACCAAATGAACTTTTGACACTTCAAAATCTTTAAAATACCTTTATATGTGCAAAATTGAATTAAAACCTTTTGGATTCAATAAAAGAGATCTAGTTGTAGTACCTTACATACTTTGGATGTCATATCTTTGTTTTTTATTATTATTAAGGCGTTTGGACAAAAAAAAAAAAAAAGACCCGTCACATCATTGACCCATATATGTTACCAGAAGAAAAACAAGGAAAATGGACCTTGGCAATAGAAATCATCTAGTCTCTTATTAAAACTAACTTGACATATTAGCCTATTAATAAACCTGAAAAATTCAGCTCATCAGCTTTAATATCAAGTTCGGGTGGAAAAAAAGATCAAAATCAATCCAAGAATCTAAATGCAAAGAGAGAGAAAACTGCGAAACAATCAAATGCATTTTTACTGTTTAATATAAAATCACCTTTTTCCTGCGACACTAAGGGATTTGGCGGATCTACTATGAATTTCATTCGCCACCATCCATTTGTCATGTTCTCCTGACATCTCATAGTTGCCTTTCATTCAGCTTTCATTTAGTCTCACCTTGTGCAAATGTCTAAGCCAAGGTTATGTATGTGTGTGTGTCATTTGGCGCGCGCGAACGCAAATCCTCCTTCCCGTAAAAGGCGAATTTGGAAGAGAAATAATATTTATCTTTCCAAAGAAAACCTAATTAATTTACTTTGTCAGAAAACATGTATGAATCCCCCGGGCCGTGTTGAACGTAATTGCACGTCCCTCTCAGAAACACAGCGATCACTCGCATGGACGGAGGGAAGTCTCCCGCTCGCAGACAGAGACAGACAGCTCAGACGCGGTGACATGGTCCAAGGTTTCCACATGATGGAATACATGGCAGTATTTCAATACATAAAATGAATGCAGATGCATTGGCGTTCTTGTGCAAAGTGTGAATAAATGCATATAGATATGCACTGCTCAGAAAAGAGCATAAATCTAGAACTTCAATGTGTTGAAATATCTATTAAACAGCTTTTGTACAACCAGTTACATCACTCTAATATTTTCAATGACTCTCTATAGACATTTATAGTCCTCTATAGAATCAGTGTACTTAAAGCAGATATTTGTTTCTCAAAGAGAGATGGATCTCTTTAAAAGAGTAGCAGGACTTAACAGTTTAGCATGGAGAACATGGCTCACTGAATGTACACTAATTTGCCTCAGTCAAAAGAAAACAGGTTGAGGACAATATGTTTGTTTTGCTTAAGCTGGATTTGCACAGCACACAGCGGCAGTCAGACTTCAAAGCACTGCGAGCTTTTATTGGCACCGAAAAACGAAGGTAATTGCTTGTGATCATGCAAAATTGTCAGTGTGGTGGGGACATTTTGTCTTATAGTGCCAAATATCAAGCCCTTGCATCGGAAAAAGAGTATCTGGGTGTCATTTTTTGATTCAAAGTACTTGCTCTCGCCGACAGAAACGGGATACAGCCATTGTGACATCTTCTGCGTTCATTTTTCAAAGAGCGTCAAATCAAACATGCATGAGCCCGTGACAGTGTGGGCCTGACAGTCCCTATCTGAGGGGTAAAGCACTTAGAATGGCACCAGCTAGCTAATGCTTTGCACATCGCATCCCAGTGCATCCATGGTCACATTGTCAGCTCGAGAGTCGGAGGCAGCCTTCAACAAGCTTTCAACTTATGCAGCCTGGAAGCAGATTCGGTCCCACGCCACGCTCTTTGCAGATGCATGTAATTAAAATCAAAAGTCCCTCTCCCTCTGCTTCACCGAGGTCACGAACCGCAAGATGAAACGGAACAACGTACCCGTAAGTCTGCAAGGAAATAAGAAGTCATGCACTCCTATTGTCTGAATAATCTGTAGTTCGGAGGCTACACTTCACGTTAACGTATTAACCCGGATCAACACAGAAACGAAAGTGCACACACAAGTCGAGCAGGCGGTTATGCAGACGTAATGTGAACTGTTAAAAAAGGCCATCAGCGTATTAAGCGTATAAATGATCCACAGTGCAGCATGTGGAGTCAAACAAAGCCTGACTCAGGTTCAAGAGTGGGCGTGTGCGGGTGGTGGCTAGACGACTGTTTGGCTTTATGATGAATGAACGTGGGCCTACTGTTTCACAATTTCACCACAATAGTGTGCTAACAGTTAAATGTCAACCTGTCAAACCACCGATTAGTATTTTCAGCTGGTAAAAAACATATTGTATCTTATTCTGGCTATAGACAAGAAGAGGAATTACAGTATGAAACACCATTACCAAGGACATTTTAAACTGATTTTGCCCTCAA
The DNA here is from genome assembly GCF_018812025.1 of Megalobrama amblycephala. NCBI lineage: Eukaryota > Metazoa > Chordata > Actinopteri > Cypriniformes > Xenocyprididae > Megalobrama > Megalobrama amblycephala. The sequence continues at coordinate 19,084,009 of NC_063053.1, read as the reverse complement.
GTCTGCAATAATAAACAAAAACTCATATTAGGTCTCATTATTCAAAAGTCTTAACCTAAATAAACATTTGTGTCTCAAGTGAGACAAACAAATATATATAGTATAATGAAATCAACATATTACATATTGACATATTAGAAGTCTTTGGTCTTTTGTGTTTAATCTGAAGTTCTAAAGTTTTACCTTCTATCATTTTGGACCTCAAAAAAAAAAAAAAAAAAGTTCACAAGTCCACAATACTTGGCGTATTGCAACTTATAAACAGAACCCTTTATGTATGGTATTGTGACACATATCATGATAATATTGTATAGCTGGATCACTCACGATTCCCACCCTTAAATCGCCCAATGAATTAGGCAAGCTTTTGTCACACATGCCAAGAATTTGAATGTGAAAAGAGATCATCTAGGCTATGCTCCTAAACTGGACAACCTTGAACACATTTGTTAGGCCAGACACAATAGAGACACAAATGTGCATAAATAGGCAGTGATGTGAGCAATAATAACTAATAAACCCGTTACTGAATAATTTGCGTGTAAAATCTGATCAATTTTTGACAATGTTAATTTGTTCAAATGACATATCTGGTGATTCTCTCTATTTTGGCATGTTGAAAACAACTTTTCAACGATTTTATGGAAGTTTAATCCCGCATTAAGCTCAATTAAGCCCTTCGCATTACCTCTTTAGTCCCGTTGACAGAATGACTTGAGCTCTATCTGTTACTTTACATGACTATGGCTAAAACCTCTGCCCTTGGTAATGATGATCCTCAACCTGGGGCCCCAGTCTGAAGGAAGGAGGAAAATAAACTCCTCTCCTCTCCTAGACACATTCTCCATTCCTGACTCATACAAGTTAAGCCACTCATAGAAGGGGACATCACACTGGTGGGTAAATCTACTGTGTTTTAAAATACACCCCAGCAGACTCATCAAATTAGACACCAGTCTTATGTGTGGGTTTGTTTTTAAACATTTGCAAACAATAATTGGCCTTAACAACATGCCTCCTCCAATAATGTTAACATGAACCAACACCACAATTCAAAATGAGTGAGCTGAGAGCTAGGTACTTTCACCTTTGTTCCAGATGCAATCCACCCTGAAGTAAGGGGGAAGTTTTAACATTATCAGCACTCACACAGCCATGTAAACATTGACTGTGATTGTACAGTACTAAAGAGGTGACCAAGAAATTGTCATTACATGGCAACTTTGACTGAAGAACCAACCCTTAAAAAAGTGTCTGTTTACAACAACCATGTCCACTAAAATGAGAAACTTAAAACTTAGTTTTGAGGAAACAAAACCTATTTTCATAAAAACAATGACAATTTACTGTAAACTCAAATTGTTGCTAGAAAGAATTACGGCTATGCGTTTAGGCTTTGTAATACTATTGGCAGAAGACTCTTCTACAATAATCATATATGTAGTATTTCTAGAATCAAAAGCATTAACATGACCCTGCATAAAACATGGGTCATCAATAACCATCAATAAATAACTTCATTCAATATCATGTAGGAAAATACAACCTTATTAACCAAAGCTGAAAGTAATAATATCTTGAATTAAATGTTCACTTACTAAGCAGCACACCAAATAGCCTATGGATTCCCAAAAGAACACTTTGTGGACACTTGGCATGCGTAAACTGCTCTGAATCTTGCAACCAGTCTTGGGCAGATCACTTCTAAACGTAATCTGGTACCTATTACAAATTGCATGGCTAAAATTGTTATCAGGCGGCCACTTTTTAGGTGAACTTGAATCAGATCACTTCTGGATTTTGATAAAAATATAAACAAGAGCAAAGAGAAACATACTCCTAAACATAGTCAACTTATTCTCATATCACGTCTTGGGACTCATTAGTGATTCAATTTTCAGCATCAAGTACTATTGTGAATGATGTCTGAAACTTTGTATTACTAGCACTTCTCGTGTTTATTGACTCTTTAAGATGCATCGCTTTTTGTATTCATCACTTTGGATAAAGGCATCTGCTAAATGAACCAATTAAGAATCCTTAGACAGTAAAATAGTTAGACTAGTAAATTAGTATGTTTTTTTTTTTTTAAGCAATAATTACATTACACAATTTTTCTAATGCATCTGCTTAAATTTTACATTATTTTACATTTTAGGGGCACAGTCTTTAAATGACTAATTATTTAAACATTCATTCATTGCTGTTTCCTGGTAGGCAACGAAACCCATACACAATCATACAATCCATAAGTCAACTGTCATCTCGTTACGTATATTTAAAACGTAATGGCTCCTAACTGCAACACTTGATTTTTATAATCTGCTTACGAAATCCATATCGCATATAGTCAGTTGGCACCCAACACTGCTTGTGTCCTCAAAGTCTGTTTCAATGTTACATTCAAGCATTCACGGAATCCAAGATTCGAACGAAATGTTACAATGTATCAGCGGTTACAGTGTATCAACGCGGTTGTCCTGTTACTACACCACAGCACGAAACATCACATTTCAGCACATGGTTGAAAGCTTTGTTTGCTATTACTTATCAAGCAGCTACAATATAATTTCACCTCATCAAAAAGAGCCGGCGAATTTAAATTACATTTGTGCAACGAAGCCATCCAATTGTGCCCATCTACGTGCCAACCAACCGTCCACCGCATGACAGTGCCCTCTTCATCTGAACAATGCAACACACCAGAACGATATGCTGAGCGGTATGTAAACGGTGGGCTTCTCCGGTTCAGCCAAATTCCGCGTTCCTCTGAACGCCACTGTCCAGGAAAAATTGCTCAATAGTGCTTTGCTTCGAAAACACACAAAGCCAACGTATCGCCAACGCTTCAGTTACTGCAATTGTTTCCTGCGCAGAAATACATGTGTACACATCTTAGCGATACTTTAAGTGACTCTATTGTTAGCTGAGGTTGGAGCTAGCGCGGAGGCTACGGATTCATTTTAATGCAATGCATAAAAACCTTCCCAGCGAGCAAGGTGTGAAAATGATAGGAAAACACAAACACAACTTACTTTTAGGTCCAATCACAGCACGGCGCCGAAAATCTCCTGGATTTGAAGTTGCGATCTGTTTTCTCCCCTCACACTTCACAAACACTGAGAGAAAAGCGCACGGCGTTTCGTTAGTGTGACTGTCTGAATCAACTAACGTAGTGCACGGCAAGTTGAAGTGTCAAATTACACGGGCTATTCTATTACCACAGAGCCATGCTTGCTGGTTGCTGACAAAATGTGTCCCAGAGTCGCGTAAAGCGCTCGCGCCTTTGGAAGACACCAGGCGGCGTGTGCAGATGAACGGACTGGATTTACTCGCGAGTGCCAGGTTGTTTGCTTTTTGAATTCTACAGTATGTCGTTTGGCTTTATATTATTGTAATCAAACCAAGGAGACCGCGATGCCTTTCCAGGATATTGATGAAAACGTGCTTAGGTAAGATTAAAGATGTATCAGATGTGCAATTATGGTTGTAATTTACAATTTATAAAGGGAAATGGGCTTTTGTACTTATAGTTTTATTAATATTTAATATATTTTAAGTAGATAAGAATTACAACAAAATTACCATTCTAATTGAGTAAACATCATATATACAATTACAAAAACAACATTTCTGTTATATCATATATATATATATATATATATATATATATATATATATATATATATATATATATATATATAGCCTATATTATTATATATATATATAATAGCCTATATTATTATGCATATTATTACGCATTATATTGAGTTTTAAGTTATGTGATCTTCTCATACTCTTGTTTTTATATTTTTTTCCTGACTACATTTTTTTTATATAAATAAAATAATATTATTTAAAATTAAATTACATTATTTTTATTATATATACATTGTTTTTATATATGTTTGACAAAAAAAAAAAGCTAATAATAATAATAGATTATAAAAATACATGTTTTTTCTATTTCAGCTAATAATATAAACCGAAGTTATTCTCATAGAAATCTCCTCCCCAAACACAAACGCGCGTCCATGTGAGTCCTCTTACTTCCCGCGAATAAAAGGAACAGCTCGTTCCGTATTTTGCTTTTCGCCGATGGAAAGCTCTGAATAACAAAGACATGTTTGAGAGCAGCAGCGCCAGGCTTGGCTGAGTGGTGACGTCAAGGAACAATGACTCTTCCAACAGTGCCGAGACACAGCGCGCATCTACTGCCTCCTCAGCCAATGCTGCACGACTGAACTGACCAGGGGGAGGCCGCGCGAGCGTCTAGTAGTGCATCAGATAGAATCACTCACTGCACACGCTGCGCTGCCTCACACCACCAGAACAAAATTCCAGCATGCCTGTCTGTGTGACTTATGTCCTAAAATATGGAGATATGCAAATGCCCTGCCTGGGATTTTACAGCTCGTAATTTCTTTCCTCCTGACAGGAGCAAAGCAAAGTACTCAATATATGACAAGAGGTATCATTGTTTTCAACACAGGCAGATTTGGAGTGCTGTAACACAGGCTTCTGTGTAATATTCCCATTTGTCTGCTAATTAAAATAGTTTATAAATCTGCAATGAATCCCTGAAGTGTGTAAATTAGTGTCAAGTACAAAGAGTGCTGTTTACACAATCTTCATCACTGCTTGTAACACTAATAGAAAACATGAACATTTTATTCAAATGTAATATAATTATTATGCCATCCCCATGACCACCACCATTTCAATTTAAATTCAATATGGTAAAATGTTTCAAACAAAATTAAGAGAAACTGCTGACTTAGATGATCCAGTTCTGTTATCCATTAACACGATTACAAATTTTAATTTCTTACCTTTTTTTTGTACTATTAGTCTTTTATAATTTTGCATTCTTCTTCTGTCACCTCAGTATGATGGTGCTCATGATTTAACCCCTATAGGTCATGTTTAACTGGTTAAACTGATGTTGTTACAACACTCCCTGTCAATTCAAAGAACTCATTGTTTTGATTATAGAAGCACTGTGACATATTTCTCAATAGAGCGTTAGACATCTGTCAATTATTTCCCAACAATCTTTGGCCAGTGCTTTCAAAGAAAGTGTTTGGAAGTGTCTTTTGACATCCTTAGCATCTCCACTGCACCGCTGTAGACATTAATGCATGGGGCCCATTCTCTGAGCACTTTGTCTCAAGGACACTTGCTCCTGTACAGTTATCTAAGTTGGCAGGGATAAATCTAGCAGATGACATCATCGGTCACAGGCAGTCATTCATATTTATTTCTGTCCTGTTCTTAGAAGGAGAGTTCATGATCCGCCAAATGACAATTTAAGTGCTGCAGACAATGTCAAAGCACCCTTTTCCTCAATTTCAAATATTCTCCATTAGTTTTTCCAATTCCTGTTTTAACCACACTTCGTTTTCGATCTTGACTGGCTAGTTTGAATGTGTTGTTGTTGTTTTTTGACACGCACTTATTCCTTAAGGTCTCGACTCGAGGCACTTCATCAAGGCCTGACTTTCAGAGTGATTTAACAGATGCTGTTGAATTTGTCGATAGGATGACTGGTGCCTCAGATGGCTTTTGCAAAGATGGACATCCCCGTGTAACATCAGTATCAAAGCAACGCGTTAGTAATGCTGAGTACCTCAGAGTCTATTGTGATATACCTTTTAAGCTGCTTGTAATATCTTGTGTTCTGGGCCATTAATCATGTTTTTGTGAAGTCCTTCAAAGATGCCACGGTTCATGCGAACAAAATCACGAGCATTCAATGAACAGCACACTTCAGTTCAAAGCTGGTTGTTGTAAGAGCTCTTAGTGTTCGTGGATAAGCCCGCAACTCTTACATTCTGAGACAATATGACCAGATGGCTGCCAAGAAGATGGATGGACTTTAGGTGGAGTGACTTTAGCTTGACTGAACCTCAGTATAATTTCATACACACACACAGATGCAAGAAATCAAGAGAATTTTTTCATGTCTGAGAGTGTGTTATGCAAAATTCAGAACTGAAAATCTGGCTCCCTTTCAATTCAGGAATGTGAATTTCCTGAGAAGTCTTATATTAAATTATATTATATTATATTATATATATATATATATATATATATATATATATATATATATATATATATATATATATATATATATATATATATATATATATATATATATATATATATATATATACACACACACATATATATATATAGAGAGAGAGAGAGAGAGAGAGAGAGCGCTGGTAGATTACTTACAAATTGTAATCAGCTACTGATTCCAAATTACATGACAAAAATTGTAATTAGTAATGTAATCCATTACATTACACAATTAAGGTAATGTAATCTGACTACTTTATGATTACTTTTAGATTACTTATGACTAAACTCATTTATCACATTGATTTAAATAGGATAATCTTGAACTATATTGATATAAAAATACAAAGAAAAAGAAAATATATTCCATTCTTTATCAACAACATGAAGTGTGTTAAATATTACATTAAGTCAGGGTTTGAATAAAAGCTAAAAAATTAACATTTAAAATAAATAATTTTAAAATAAAAAGCAATCAAAATAAAATACTTACTAAAAAACATAAAAAAATATATATTTTATTTGCTTACCTCCATGTCATGTGACCATTGACTGACATCAGAGAACTGTGAACTTAATTTTATTATTATTATTTTAATTTTATTATTGGCCTAACTTATTAACTTAAAATCTCAGGAGGTTCAGCTGGCAAAAGAAAGTCAGGGAATCCCTGCATTGCATGTTAATATGAAATGATGTGATGAAATATACACACAAACTTCCACAAAAGTTAATAAAATGTAAAACGTTCAAATAATTTCAAATAAAACATTATTATATTATATTATATTATATTATATTATATTATATTATATTATATTATATTATATTATATTATATTATATTATATTATATTTAAAATTATTTGAAAGTTTTACATTTTATTAACTTTCTGTGAATTTTGTGTGGGTATATATATATATATATATATATAGTACAGTCCAAAAGTTTGGAACCACTAAGATTTTTAATGTTTTTAAAAGAAGTTTCGTCTGCTCACCAAGGCTACATTTATTTAATTAAAAATACAGTAAAAAACAGTAATATTGTGAAATATTATTACAATTTAAAATAACTGTTTTCTATTTGAATATATTTCACAAAGTAATTTATTCCTGTGATGGCAAAGCTGAATTTTCAGCATCATTACTCTGTCTTCAGTGTCACATGATCCTTCAGAAATCATTCTAATATGCTGATCTGCTGCTCAAGAAACATTTAATGTGTACAATTGTACAAAATATTTGTGTACAATATTTTTTTTCAGGATTATTTGATGAATAGAAAGTTCAAAAGAACAGTGTTTATCTGAAATCTAATCTTTTGTAACATTATAAATGTCTTTACTGCCACTTTTGATTGATTTAATGCATCCTTGCTGAATAAAAGTATTAATTTCTTTAATTTCTTTTCAAAAAAATAAAAATAAAAATTCTGACTGACCCCAAACTTTTGAACGGTAGTGTATAATGCTACAGAAGCTTTGTATTTCAGATAAATGCTGTTCTTTTGAACTTTCTATTCATCAAGGAATCCTGAAAAAAAAGTACACAACTGTTTTCAACATTGAAAATAATCATAAATGTTTATTGAGCAGCAAATCAGCATATTAGAATGATTTCTGAAGGATCATGTGACACTGAAGACTGCAGTGACGATGCTGAAAATTCAGATTTGCATCACAGGAATAAATTACTTTGTCAAATATATTTAAATAGTACACAGTTATTTTAAATTGTAATAATATTTCACAATATTACTGTTTTTTACTGTATTTTTAATTAAATAAATGTAGCCTTGGTGAACAGACGAAACGTCTTTTAAAAACATTAAAAATCTTAGTGGTTCTAAACTTTTGGACTGTACTGTATATATATATATATATATATATATATATATATATACACACACACAAAATTCCACAAAAGTTAATAAAATGTAAAACTTTCAAACAAGGCTCTTAACATTCAAAGGCCAACATTCAAAGTTTGTCAAATCACTGAATTGGCGCTGAACCCTGCTGTTGTGTCAGATAATGTTCTAAATGGATCTGCAGGTATCAATATGACTACATTAATCGCCACTTTCAAATGAAATAACACAAAAACTGAGACAATTTGGACACACATCCACATTTTGCTGCACTTTCCGAGCCAAGATGACGTGAACCGGCACGCCACTGAGCACCACAGCTCAGCTAATTCCCTGACAATCACAGGGGAAATGATTGATGCTGCTGGGACTTCATAGCTACATGATGGAAGGAGAGTTTCAGTTCTGCTGACATAAGCTTTCACACACAGACTGAGCGTTCACAGATTATTTACAGCTCCTTTACACAGCGCTCTATCGCCCTCACAGACCTCCTTAGAGGAAACACAAGCGACTGTGCCAAAGCACCATTAACTGGGTAGGTGTAAAGGATATTACAGAAGTGTAAAACAGACAAAGAGCGGAAATGCAGATCAAGGGCATATAAATGAGCGCTGCTGAGACGTTACCACAGCGCACAGAGATCAGCCCACACGGAGAAAGGCAGAGGTGCACAACGTATTTGACAACAAGACACAAGAGAAATCCGTTTAAGTACACTATTGATTCCCTTTAGAGTACAGCCACTGAGAGGAGAGGCGGGAGAGGGAGAAAAAGAGAGGGAGAGGGAGAGAGGGGGGTGTAAAACAGATGCATCTGGTTCTCTGTTTGCAGGAGTGGAGGAGGAACTCACTCCGAGACTCTCTCTCCCCCTCTTTTATTTCTCAGAAAAATGTGAGCCACGGTGGATAAAGCAGACAGCCTGTACCCCATGCTGACTGGCCCGACTGGCTTTGGAGAGGGTAGAGGCAATCAATGTGAGCTCACAATAGAGCAAGAGCATTCAGAGATCTAACTGCTCCCTCAGGCCATGTAGGAAGGAAGAGAAAGGAGGAGAAAGAGGATTGAGAGGAGAGGTAGGGGATGGACATAAAGACTAAGTTAAGGTTTATTTGGAGCCTAATGAAGAGCCAATGGTTTATTTTCCCCTCTTCTACCAACAAGACATACGATGTTTGGACAGGACAGGCCTTGGTTCGATCGGTGGAATGCTTACAGTATACTCAACCCTGAAAGTTTATAGCCGCACACAATGTTAATTTTTAATTTAGCCAGTTTATAATAGACATTACTATGTGTGTGGCTGTGTGTTTGAATTGCAAGTCCACAAAAATGAATTTATGCTACTCCCTAGAGGCTAATTTTAGCATTTGAACTAGGAACGGCAGACGGGCAGCAGTGAGAGTAAAGTTCACTGTCATATTCGGTTTGATTGTTAATTATGCCCATTAGATGACATGAGACAAGTTGCTTTAGAATCAACTTACTCAGTGGCTCTCAGAGTAAATTAAGAGATGGATAGATTCCCTCTTGATTCAATGCCTGTTGGACATATTCTGGAAAATGTATCCGCCCAGCACTAGATTTGCCCAGCCTCACTCCCTGACCTCCAAACAAAAATAAAAATTAATAAAAATTGCATTGTCTGCTCAAACTGCTCAAACATTATTGCTCACCTTTAACAGAAGATGTTTTCTGTTCTTCAAGATGGCAATAATCAAATGATAGTGCTGGCGAACTAAACAATTTTACATTGATCCACATAACCTTTTTAAGCCTATTGATTGTTGGTTCTTAAATCAGACATTCTCCTATCTCTCAGATACACCACATCTGAGCGGATTTTTGATATTGAAAGCTTTTCTAACGGTCTTTGACATTCGCTTCAAATCTGTTGGGATTTCAGAATCAGTTTCACTTTTTCAGTGCATCAGAAGATAACGTGCATTTTAAAATCTATTTGCCAACTGTTTTTACAGTCCCACAGATAAAACGAGGAAAATACAGTCAGATTATGGGATTTCAGAATGTTAAACAAACAACAGTGAAGTGAAAATAGAAAAAGGGAGTTAGTGTTTAATTATGTTCTTTGGATGTTGCATAAACACAGCATCACTTACATCATACGATCATAAAACGAGTGCATAAGGACTTTCATTTGCGGCGTAAAACACAGCCCAGGCTGCATTGCGGGAAAATGAGCCTCCTTCTTGGGAAATAAATGAAGCTCTTGTCTGAGAATGACCAGCATTTTCTCAGAGCCTTTAGATGTGTATCGTATTACTGGAGAACTGGCATGAGCAGACAGGTTGAGACTGAGAAATACCTTCCTGTACATGACATCATGTAGAGAACTTAAGAGGGCAAGGGCTTTAGTTTAAGCATGCAGTATCTGTATTTGTGATTCATAAGGGAAATGAGAGGAGGGCCACAGGCTATGTATACATGCTACTTTGATTTTGGATTTCCATCTCTCTCTCTCTCTCTGTGGTCACCGAGGCAGGGTGACACTTCTCTCTGTTTGGCTGGATAAAAAAAATCTTTGAAGCAATAGATCTCACTCTGTCTCTCACTGTTTTATTCTCTCTTCTTAAACATTTGAATAAAACGGCCATGAATATTTGAATAAACTGAACTGTGATACTTTCAAAGAACTGCTAAAGTGTCATCATATCATATCTTGCCTAGGACACCAAGTGAGCCAGTCTGATTCATAAGAGGGTGCAAGATGTCCCTGAATCACAATAAATTGTACAAAAGGATTGTACAAAATGTACAATTGAAGAATTGGCTACCTTTCAATGCATGACTGTGTATTTGAATTCATTTGCCCACACCCCTAATTCTAGTCCCCATTAATTAATTTAGATGATCGATAGATCGATTGATCGAGACAGACAGATAGATAGATAGATAGATAGATAGATAGATAGATAGATAGATAGATAGATAGATAGATAGATAGATAGATAGATAATATTAATATAACACGATAAAACAATAGCGATAACCTTCAGACAGAAGTCCCGGACTTGGTCTTGTGAGTCCAGGCATGTTTCACAAGCACAACAAGTGGGCGCTTCAATTGGGCAATTAGAAGACGAGTGGCATGAAAACATGCTAATGAAGTTAATCCTTCAAAGGAGTGATGGCTCTCAGGCACTGATGACAGGGATGCTAATGCCTCCCACTGACTAGGTTGGGGGAGAAAAGCTGTACAAAAGACTGTTCTGCAGTCTTCGAGATTGTGTCATTGTGTGGGTTGAAATTAACTTGCACTCAATTCCCAATGAGGGTGGTCTTCCCTCCATACACGGCTCGACATGAAAAAGGGAACTGCCTAACGGATCCCACGCAAGCCGTAATAGATAAGTTGTGTAAGGCGCAAGAGATATGACATGGTTTAAATATATTAGTGGCGTACCATTGTTCCATTTTGATTTCCTCCTGAAGAATACGTCTGGGTGCTAATTCATTCGTTATGACTGACCTGGAATTTCTAGGATGAGCCATTATATCATCATGCTCTTAAGTGTTATTCCTAAAGCACTAGTTATCTGGCCAATTATAAAGTATCTGTGACTCTTTCTGTAGCTAAACACCATGATTCCACTCTATGCGGCAGTTACACATTGATTAAACTGATTGCTCATACATGTAAATGAAATGATTAGGCCTCAAGTGCAGTTTAAACTGAATAATGTTATCATTAATAGTTAGAGCTTGCATCTAATGCTGAGTCAATGGTGCTGAGAGCTTGCCATTCTCATTAAGTCCATCCTAATTAACATTTTCTCTTTACCATTACTTGTTCTCCTGGCAGTTTCACCCCTGTGGTCTTTAAATTTGCCTCCAGGGCAAATGCCATTTGGAATGTGCCATTGATACTACAGAAAAGACTGACATCTGCTGGCTAAGTGTCAGTAAAATAAGCAGGTTGAGGGTTAGAAGAGAAAACACTGCCTCTAGTTACAGATTTATGATTGTGATATTCAGCTGATGTTCAGTGTTTTTAAAGGAAGGTCATGTACCTGGAGAAAGCTATCTGTTAACATTCCCATTCATCTTAATGGAAGCTGTTTGGTTGGTGCAGGACCTGGAGGAGTAAGTACGCAACTGGAAATCTGTCATCTTTGCTCATGGGACCATAGAACTGTTTGAGCCAATAACCTGAGCCTTAGATGACATGTGACTTGTCACTCTGGAGATGCATGACAATTACGTCATGACAATGCTGATTGGCTGATGGCACCAAAAAAACGTGCACAGAATTCACTTCACTATCGACTATCACAAGCTGTGACGCAAAAGGCAAAAGACAATCAACATTGTTTACACTGAAATTGAAAATATGTCTATTTCACACTTTGAAGAGCCCTCAAATCGGGTTCTGGTAAAACATTTACTAGTCTGTTATGAAATATTAGAAATAAATGTGGCTTGCAAAACAATACTCAGTAAGTGGAGAAATTAGGAGAAGTTAGTAATAATCAGCTAATTCTGAATGGTCAACAATAAAGAAATGGCAGAGTTAAGGCATCATCTACCAGAAAATGTGTCACCTAATGTTTTCAATTCATGTAGGCAAAATTATGTCACGCAGGATTTTTGCAATATATTCCCATGACCAAAAAGCTAGTTATTCTATTTATATCAATGTGTTAGATCCATGTAGAAAAGCATCTACGATGTAAATTATTAACTCTCTTTGCTTCTCTAGCCAGCAACATTAAGAATAAATAAACACTCTTTGTCAAATGGGTCAATAGAAAGAGCATATGTGGTATGCCATGTTTATTCCTCAGTCATCGTTGTGAATTTAAATGCGGCTCCCATCAATAATGTGAACGAATCTGTTTAACACTTGATTCAGTGACTCACACACAAAGACATTTGGTATGTACAACTTGAAGCTTTCAAAGTACCGTGAAAACAATTCAAAAGCATATGGAGCTGCTCTCTAATCGCTCTCTTTTCTGGTAGTTTAATGTCATACACCGATTGGTCTGCGCAGCGCCACTTCAAGTCAAACACACCTATTCTCTTGTTTAGGTTTTGAACGAATCGGTTATATATACATGTTTAGTCCCGCCTTCCATTCAGATGGCTATTTTCACAATTAACACTTTGATTTGCATCATTGCCAATGAAGAGTGTGGCGTTTTGTTCATTAATGCTCTTCCTCACTCTCCTTCTCTCACAAGCCTATCAATTTATTGTTATTGTTGGCAGTTGAGCTGAAGCTTCTGTATTGATTTCTCACCCTGAGAGAAGATAAGGTGGGGAATCGAGATGGATTCCATATCTATTATCTAATGGAATTCCTCCTCTTAGAGAGGCTATGGATTTTCTGCCATTGAACCTCTGCAAAAAGAAAGAGAGGGACAGAGTGGCCCCACAGCCCAGAATAAGTCCCTCCTGGATGGATTAATGTGTTCGCCACAATGCAGCTGAGAAAAGCAGGGCCATACCGGGACTGTAAAATAAGGTTTTCTGAAAGGGGACTGCTCTTATCATAAATGTTTATTGACCTGGAGAAGGTTTAATAGCCCTGCTAGTTCATGTACTTGAACAATTGTCCTGTATAGCCTCAGCTCAGCTACTTTATTTTGCTATGGCCTACGCTGATTTCTCGTGATTTTTCCATGCAAGCATTTGTAGACTCCATCCATGCAGAAAATTCTACATTTACAGTGCTAAAATATAGGTCAGTTTCAGCTTAGCTATTCCTAATAACCACAGTATATTTTGAGAGTAATATATCCCTAGTCTATTGCTTTTCCTCATTGAATTTGTCAAGAGTTCTTTTCTGTCTTTGGACTATGAAAATATCATTGTATCCAAAAGCTTACAAAAGTATTAGGAAACAAAGTGGATTCTTCTACCTGCAGAGTCAGCAAGTGAGAGAGAAGGGAAGGAGCACAGATTTTCCAAATGGAAGTTTGTAAGAGAGATCAATCAAAGCCAAAACCTGTAAGCTTAAAAGCAGTGCCTGATGCTTTAGGGGTTCAGAGAGTTCTCACACATTTAGACGGAAGATTATTAAGGTACAGCCGAAGCTACTACTGTCCACATGGCCATGGCTGAAATCAGACTTATGACATGATGCCTTATCATGGCAACAGGAAAGCCTCTAAGCTCCTTGTTTTTAATCAAAAACAGATCAGTATAGGCTGACCCTGTGTGGCAAATGACTCTGTATTTCATTTTTAATATCCTCAAGGCAGCGGGTAGTATTTCGTCCCCTCACAAGAGGTACTTCAAGAAGCAACCGGCGCCATCGTTTTATGTCCTGTCCTTTTCTCCAGTTTGAGTTTAATGGACAACCTCCCGTATAAGAACTGTAAGTCCTTATTAAAACTTGTTCATCTGATGAAGAATTCATTTAGTTCTTTGAGAATGTCGATCAGGTTCACACTTTAGATTATTATAAAAAAAGTTTTTAATACCTCACATTTTGACAGGATTCAACCTTTATTTTCAGTATTAGGTCATGAGAACTTTGAACCTGAGACCAACAGACCCGGAAGAGAAGACAATGCTGAATAAAGTCATAGTTTTTGTTATTTTTGGACCAAAATGTATTTTCGATGGTTCAACAAATTCTAACTAACCCACTGATGTCACATGGACTACTTTGATGATGTTTTTATTACCTTTCTGGACATGGACAGTATACCGTACATACATTTTCAATGGAGGGACAGAAAGCTCTCGGACTACATCTAAAATATCTTAAACTGTGTTCCGAAGATGAACGGAGGTCTTATGGGTTTGGAACGACATGAGGGTGAGTCATTAATGACATCATTTTCATTTTTGGGTGAACTAACCCTTTAAGGACCTATTAGCCTGCCCATTTAGAGTTTCATGACAGAAGTCTCATCACTTTTGACATGACAAGAGACCAATTGAACTATGAGTTTATCTATTCAAACTTCATTAACCAACAGCAACATGTAAACATTCGCTAGCCGGAGTCTTTAACCATTGCACTCGCGTGTTACGTCTTTTGTGACGTCTCGCGCATGACACGGCATTTGAATTTGGAAAAGAAACACAAAACTGACTGGAGCCGCTCCGGTGGGGAACAGTGACTGGATCTAACACCTTAAGATGACGCACTTCTCATATCTCTAGTCATATCTCTATCTCTAATTTACCGAAAGCGAAACCACACACAAAACACCTTAGCAGAGCTTCTCTGTATGACGTGACAGACAACTAGTTGTCCAGTCCGGTTTTGTAAATATGTAAATACTGTCATTTGCACATTATTATGGTCAAAACGACATTGTACTTAAACAAAAAAAACTTTACAGCTCCCTTTATCAGTCCATTCAAATGTTTCAAATACATAGACACAATATACAATATGGTGCGATAAACCTAAATAAATAAACTAACGTTAAACAAAGGGCGCAGCTTGCACAATCTACTCCTCCTTGATTGTCTTGTTAAGATGACGCTGAAGTGCGTTCCAAAAGAAGTTTTTTGACCCCTACACCCTTCATCCCTTCGAAGCTCTCACTCTGAAGGGTAAACCCTTTGAAGGGATTAGGGCATAGAGATGAGACCTTCCGAATGGAACGCAGGGTCAGTCTCAAACAGAGACAGTATTGGGTCCGTTCATAAACTCTTAAAGGGACAGCAGTCCAATATTCCTGCTGTTGTCTGTCATGTTATTTAAATAACAAAAGACAAAGAAAATCACTTTCTGCTCTTGACTGAATTCATTTTATAACTTTATGGTAAGAATAAATCTGTATTTAATATTTACAATAAAGAATACAGAAATTAAGGTAACCAATGTAAAATAACACTGGATGTGTTATTTTACATTTGATTACTTTAATTTCAGTAATATTTCTTACCTGAATAAAAACCTACTTAACCTGAAAAACTTAGTTTCATAGCTCTCTATTCTATTGTATCTCTAGTTCCAACGAAAAAACCATGAGAGTCAATTATTCAATTACCCTTTCAAAAATACCACCACTTGCTTCATTACTGAATGAATGAATCACTCGATGGCTCACTCATTAAGACAGTGACTTACCGCCACCTACTGGTGATTTTAGTTTAATATTTAAAAGTATCACTCGTTTTATCACATCATTGCTTATTTCTCTTTTGGACATTTTTAATTTAAAATATTATTATTTAAATATATTTAATAATTTAATTATTATTTAATTTATATTATTTATTTTATAAAGGTATATATAAAGAAAATATTGTCCCTTAATGGAAAAGGTGTGACTGCAGCAGTCTAAGTGGAAGAGAGGAGGTATGCAGAAGAATGTTAAAGGTGCCATCGAATTGAAAATTGAATTTACCTCGGCATAGTTGAATAACAAGAGTTCAGTACATGGAAATGACGTACAGTGAGTCTCAAACTCCATTGTTTCCTCCTTCTTATATAAATCTCATTTGTTTAAAAGACCTCCGAAGAACAGGCAAAACTCAACATGACACCGACTGTTACGTAACAGTCGGGGTGTACGCCCCCAATATTTGCATATGCCATGATCGAGGCATTACACAAGGGCAGCCAGTATTATCGTCTGCATCTGTGCACAGCTGAATCATCAGACTAGGTAAGCAAGCAAGGACAACAGCGAAAAATGGCAGATGGAGCGATAATAACTGACATGATCCATGATAACATGATATTTTTAGTGATATTTGTAAATTGTACAATCTTGGCGGAGAGCGCGAGCAATTAAAGGGGCCGCAGCCTGAATCAGCGCATTTCTAATTATGCCTCAAAATAGGCAGTTAAAAAAATGTATTTAAAAAAATCTATGGGGTATTTTGAGCTGCAACTTCACAGACACGTTCAGGGGACACCTTAGACTTATATTACATCTTGTAAAAAAACGTTTGATGGCACCTTTAAATACCTCAGGGGGTACGCGACTGTAAAATGTTTGGGAACCACAGCTGAAGTGAATTCAAAAACAAGCAGGCAGGTAATGTCCACACTTAATTATTAGTTTATTTATCGCAAGTCATCGTCATTGCAAAAAACCCTACTGGTTTATTGTTTTAGTTACTTTTTAGGCCTACTATGGATTCTTTAGGACAAGTAATAAGTTCAAGAATGTAATTTTTTTCTAGTGACACCTGTGTTGCTTGTTATTTTTTTTACATTTTCCATATAGCCCAAAATGTGATTGTTACACTATAATAAAAAAGACTGAAAATGTGAAGTTGCACTTCAGCTTTATGTGACTTGGTGAAATTGGTATACCTAAAGTAAATAAAATGGACTTATTTGGTCCTACAGTGTTGCTACTCTGAAAATGCTTTTTGATCATTACAAATAATAATGCAAAATGATTATCTTAGAATAGAAGATATGCTGTCTCTCGCATCACATACATTATCAATAGTTATGTACGTGATCTTGAAGAGGATTCTTTTTTTTTCTGTCTCTGTCTTGACTGTCTCATTTGGACTCGAACCTCTTTGGACTCGGTCTGGACTAGGACTTGTCTTGGACTTGACAAAGGTGGACTTGACTACAGCCCTAGTTGCAACAGACCTGCAGTTTTCTGGGAGTTTGTTCCAGATATATGGTACATAAAGACTGAATGCTGCTTCACCATAGTTTTGACTCTATGGATAGAAAGCAGACCTGCCCCAGATGACCTGAGAGGTCTGGATGGTTCATAACATAGAAAAAGATCAGAAATGTACATTCATGTGGTCACAACACAATCAGAAATTTAAAAAAAAAGATTTCCTTTACCGGTGATTTTTTAAATGTCAGTCTTTGTCTGCAACTGTTAACCACCTTAAACTGTATTATATTTTAGGGTTTAAAAAAATTAATGTCAAAATGCAATATGAAGGGGGGTGTTCCGCTGCAGAAGGAGGCTTTTAAGAACACTGTTTTCGGTCATTAGAGGTATGTGTGTGCATGCAAACATTGACCAGACAACTTATCTCTGTTTTTAGGCTGAATGGTGATACACAATGTTTATCTTTTTTTTTTAAGAACTGGTTCAATAAATTCTTTTAATGTGACATATGTGACATATGTGGCTATATTAAATGATAGTCTCAATCTATATTGCTTTGAAAAATATATTCATATATTCCTAAAAACTACATTGGCCAGCACCTAGTGTGCATCTAAACATAAGAGAATGACTCCCTTATGTCAACAATGCTTTACTCATACATTTTTATTTATAATAAAACTGACTAAATCCATTTCCACATAAGCAGCGTGCATATTGGTGCTGATAGGTTATGTCAGAGAGCAGACTTTCGGCATTGTGCAGCAGAGCATTAGCAGATCGCGGTACATTACTGCCGTTCTCAATAATGTACCTGTAGATTTAGCACTTACTAGCATGAAGAACAAATAGCCTGGCACAGTAGGTGCATAGACATCAATTTAATATTCAAACTCTTGATACAAAACATACCTTTTGTGAGTTCTTGTTTTTAATGTTGAGCAAGAATGCAAATTCAAATATCCACACGTTTGCAAATGTGACATTGATTTAACAGAACAGTTCAACATACAAACGGGTAATATTAAGTGATGTCCTTCACAGTATTTTGCAACGAAATAATAGTTCCAACGAAAGCCACAGCAGAACTGCAGCACACAGCGGTGTTTCGTGAACGAATCTGTGGCTTTGAATTAATCGTTTGTGAAAGTCTTGATTCAATGATTCATTCATAAATACAGCCACTTGCTTCCTCACTGAATGAACGGATGACTACGTGACTCACGCATTAAGACTTACCGCCACCTACTGGCAGTTTTAGTATGTAACAGAATCACTTTCACGTTTTTATCATCATTGCTTATTTTACTATTAATTGAACTTTAAAAAAACACATTACTAATGTTGTAAAGTATAAAGATAATAAATGCACTAGAAAGTCGATTTAGGGGGCTAATATTGTCCCTCAATGGAAAAGGTGCAGTCTAAGTGAAAGAGAGGAGTGAAGGATGGTGAATGCCTCAGGGGGTACTCCACTCTAAAAAGTTTGGCAACCACTGCCCAGCGCAGAAACGTACTGATAAAGCACTGCAGTTGTACACCAACATGCTCTATTCTTTATCATAACTCCAAGTAATAACAACGACAAACATTTGACTGTTAGCCTGCGAAGAGCGTACACAACACACACTACTAAATACATATTGTGCATGATACAGAGAACATAACAGCAACATAATCATACTTACAGATTGTAATTTGGAGGAGGAAGAAACTGGTCCAAATAAACTGGATACTGGGCCATCCTTCAAAAAAACGGCTTGCGAATCCCTCATTGAACGCATTTAGGTTGAAGAAGAAATGGCAGGAGCACAGCACAAGGTTCGGGCTACACTGCTGTGGTATGGTTGTAAAGATGAACTTTAACCACGGATTCTTCACGTATTGGCAGTGTTTGAGCGGTTTCAAGTTTTCCCAGGGTGTCTGCGCGCGTAATAAGTGGGCGGGCAATATGCTAATGTTTCCTTTTGACGTCATAAGGAAACGGCTTGGGATTCGTTTTACAAACGACTCGTTTAATTGACTCAAGTCGACTCTTACTTTTGAGAGACAATAAATTTAGATACGGTGCACTTTCAGATTTAAAACTTTGAATGATGTTTTCATTCACCTAGAGCTATGTTACACACTACATGAAAGGTCATTTTCAAAAGTCCATAATAGGGGAACTTTAAATTATAATTTATCCCTGTGATAGCAAAGTTGAATTTTCAGCAGCCATTGTCATGTTTTGGGCGTTGTGCATGTCTTTTTTTATTGTCATAGTTTAGTTCCTGGTTTGTCATCTGATTTCTTTCCCTCATGTGATCATGTTATGTGCTTCCTTTGCTCTTTGTGTTGTGTTATGTTATCACTGGTTCTTTTGTCTTATGTCACATTTTGATTGGTTCACTGTGTTCATAGGTTCAGGTCTTTCTTGTTAGTCTTTGTGTGTGTGTATATATAGTCCTTGTGTTCCTGTTGTTTCCTGTCTAGCTTTTTACAAAACCTGTTGGTGATTTTTGTCAAGTCATGTCAATTTTTGATTCCTTTGAAATCATTCTAATATGCTTAAAGTTTAAAAGAAACATTTATCATCAATATCAATGTTGAAAACAGTTTTGCTACCTAATGTTTTTGTGAAAACAGTGATTTATCTTTTCAGGATTCTTTGATGAATACAAAGTTCAGCATTTATTTGAAATAGAATTCTTTTATAACATTAGGCCTATATATGCATTTACTGTCACCCTTGATCAGTTTAATGTGTCCTTGCTAAATAAAAGTATTAATTTCTTTTGAAAAAAAAAAAAAAAATAGTGTCCCCAAACATTTAAACAGTGTATGTGGACTTGAGACAATTAGAATACACTTACAGTCAGCAAAAGTAGTGAGTAGAAAATCTTTGGTAGTGTATAGCCGATGACCGTATGTTTGCTGAGAGTGACCTCTGACCCTTGTAGATTGCAGTGACAAATGCAACAATGAAACCAGGCCCCGTTCCAGGCTAAATCCATCCACATACAAGAACTAAGACGGCAAGTACTTTAATGGGGAACAAGATACCCTTACTTGGTAAATGAATGTCTAGAGCAATTAAAGATTCCAAGTAATAATGGTGCGCAGACGGAGGAATGCGAGGCAGGTCACGGGTAGCACATGTATCACCCGAATTACAGCTGCAGAGGCCCGACAGAGCAGGCAAGGACATCCTCAGGGCAAAGGAAGAACGCTCTCCCCAGAGAAACACAGGGAGAGGCCCACACCGCTCAGATGTTGGAAGCTAGTATCAATATAAAACAAAGTACATACACCACTTTGATTTTAAAACAGGTTGAATAGACTGAGCACGCTGCTATGACATTTGGTTTCTAGATTGGTTTAGCTGAGTCCCTCTAGACACAGCCAGAGGCCCTAATGGTATGAAATGCTCCTGCCCTTTTGATAAATGTCAGCCGCTCTATCCACTTTTAAAGTGGTCTTCTGGAATTGACCTGGACTCCTAACAGATAATAATATCCATATTCACAGGCACGTTTAAGCTCCAGAAAGTTCAAAACTGTTCTAAGTGATTCTAAGAGTGTAGTGTCTTCATAATATATCGTATTATTTTATTTTTGTGTGAGATATTTAATCATCAACAAAGTGAGTCTGTTATTTTATTATTTTTTTTTTTTTTGGCTAATGACATTTACAGCCCATAGCTAAGATTTTCTCTTCTGCACTCCTGAGGTCATGATTGTGCAATATTTGTGCAATTACATTTCAGCATAGTAGAAATAATGCTCAGAATGCTCACATGGAATAAAAAAGGATTCTGGAAGATTTATTATAAGCAATAATACACTTTAATTAATTTGTTTACATTTTTTGCCGCTTTACAAGACTTGAACACACTAAACAAATAGTTTAGCTGCTGCATGACTAATAAAACTTCAACAGAAGCATTAAAAGCCTCTATGATACCCTCTATAATAGTGTTGTTAAGGTCAGTCTTTAATGTAACCAATAATACGCTGTCTTTAAGCCACATGACATTTCATTTTCTCTCTAAGACTCTTCCTGAGCAAGACACTTGCTTGCTGCTGTGCTCTACAAATTGTGCTATTATACACATTTCTTCTACATCTGGATTTTTTGCTGTGTCTTTGAGAAGTTGAATGGATGTTGTTCATAGATCTACTGTTTCTAACACAGTTTTACAGAAAATTGAGAAAGTATGGAGGTTGCCATATGGACACTCTGTACCAGCAGGAAAAATAACCATGTTACCATATGGCAGTCTGTAATGGAACTGCAGTAATTGCATTTGCTCATTGGGAATTTTTCTAAATAGTGGACGTGTTTACAATAATATAATGGTATTTATGCATTAGTAGCACAATAATGATATACAGTCAAACCAAAATTTATTCAGACACCTTGAACATTTCATTCATTATTACAGTTTATTCACTATAGTTTAAAAAATGGTAATAAAAATGACAAGATCTCAAAGTTAAACTGTCAGAAAAAAAATCATCTTAATTATGTTAGATAACACTTGGTCATCAAAGTGTCTGAATAATTTTTGGTCCCAAATTTGTATCAATTTTACTGGTAGTCCACTGTATGAAGAATTTTTGGGTATAATATGACACAGTTTTCTTTATTTTGCACTTACATAAATGAACTAGTGTCCTGCACCCACTAGTAAAAAAATATATCTAGTGTCTGAATAATTTTTGCTTTGACTGTATGTTTCATGTGTTCAGAAGAAATGAACAGCCATGTTTGACTTTATCAGTAAGATTGAGCTTGGATTTTAAGAATAATATTGAAAAATAACTGTGTATAAATTCAAAAATGAGCACTGATACATTTTATGACAAAGTTATTTTTCATATTTCAGTCATTTTATTATTGTTAATGTTACTGAAGCCATTCAATGTAAAAAAAAAAAATCTATTGGGAAATAACATTCCTTAGAACATAATGCATCGCATAGAGAGTGGAAATATGTAAAATTGTATATTTACTATTTCTACATAGGGTGAATTAGAGCAATCTGTGAATTTTTTTGCACTTCCAACGTTTTACTGTGATTCTCACTCTACAACACTTCATTACATGACAAATCAGCTAGAATACAGTTATTTTAACATATAGAGCTTGTGAAGTTTAGGTGTTCCACATTACCAAGTGTCCCAGATTACTGTATTTCACGAAACTGTTTTTCTTTACATTTGAGTGCGATCATCTGTCCCTGATATAATGTTTGCTAAA
Organism: Megalobrama amblycephala; assembly: GCF_018812025.1. Lineage (NCBI taxonomy): Eukaryota > Metazoa > Chordata > Actinopteri > Cypriniformes > Xenocyprididae > Megalobrama > Megalobrama amblycephala. The sequence continues at coordinate 19,061,279 of NC_063053.1, read as the reverse complement.
AACTGTATGTCCAAAAAAAAAAAAAAAAAAATACTGCTTTCAATGCAGCTCTGTGTCTAAGAGTGGATTAGTTAACCGGGCTGATATTCCAGCAGTTATCAATCTACTTAGTGGTAATCAAATTCAGCGAGGACTTAAATTAGTCCTAAAGAGGGCAAACACTCTTCTGTGTACATCTGCACTTCATCATTTGTAACTCCTTTATTTTGCATCCTGGAAAGAAAAGCAGGCAGAGACTAATTTGCAGGGAGTCTTAACTGGACAGTGACGGATACGAAAGCTCTGTGGCTAAGGAACAAAACCATGTTAGCACAGCAACCTCTTATACACAAACAGAGCAAATCAATCAGGCCAGTCCAATGGTGAGTTTTTCTTCTCTGAGTAAAAGAATATGTCTGTGTTATATGCTAATACATCCAAGGGTGAGTGTATGTGCAGAGCTGAAGTTTTAAATCAGGTGTCTGTCTATGGCTCTTTCCTCTGTTTGCTGCTCGGAGGCTGAGGAGCCTGTGTTGGCACGTATTGAACGGTTTGATTCAGGCAGAGGTCTCCTGGGCCCCGGTCTGATCCATTACCCGCTCTTCTAGCGCACAGCAGAGGACAGGCGGCTCGGAGTGAACTGATGCCTTGTAACACGCTCCTGCCTGGTTTCCTTAACAACAAATCACCCTCAGGGCTCTGCGAGTCTTTCAGTTCCTTTACCATAACTTCAAGAGACTGAAACAGAGACGTAGGCTTTCAAGAGAAAGAAATACATTAGCAAAATAGAAACACGCAACCTACGGTTTCTGGTTCATCCTTAGGTGATGTCTGTTTTATAATACAGTAATGTATTACCAGTTTTATAAAAGCAAAATGCAGTGTATAGATATAGTGGGCCCACAAAGTATTTGGACACTTTTTTCTGGGACATGTTTACATGAGGAATGTTACCTGCCTGGACCTCATGCATGCGTGAGGTGCATTATTATTGGTTAATGTTAAAATCTATATACTAATCCATTTTTATATTTAAATTATTATTTTTTATTATATTTATAATATTTACACTACCATTCAAAAGTTGCTTTTTTTTATAAAGAAATTCATAATTTTATTCAAAAAAAAAGTTTTATTCAGCAAGGATGCATTAAATTGATCAAAAGTGACAGTAAAGGAATTTGTTATATTTTAAAAGATTTTAATTTTTTTTTTTTTTTTAAATGCTAAAAAAAAAAGTTAATGTATTCACACAACTGTGTTCAACATTGATAATAATAAAAAATAATTCTTGAGCACCAAATAAGCATATTAGAATGATTTCTGAAGAATCATGTGACACTGAAGACTGGAGTAATTGCTGAAAATTCAGCTTTGCCATCACATCAAAAGTTTTAAAATATATTGAAAAGAGTTATTTTTAATAGTAATAATATTTCACAAAATTATGGTTTTTACTGTACTTTTAATCAAATGCAGCCTTGTTGAACATGAGAGACGTCTTTTAAAAACATTAAAAAGTCTTTTTAACCTCAACATTTGGCATGTAAATTATGAACATTAATAAAAATATGACTTAACAAAGAACATTTCATAGATTATTAAATGCTGTAAAAAAATATTCTGATGTAATTAATGAAACTAAAACGTGTTTTTAAATGTCCAAAAGTGTATATTTCCCTCAAAATATGTGATATTGAATTATTAGGCAATAAATTGTGAAATAATTCATGAGATTGAGTTTTTTTAATGCATGCATTTGTAAAACATATTGTTTTATTCATGCTTTGCCAATGGCCATGTATCGTCCAGTCTGGTATCGTCCTCATTGTTCATTCACAAACATGCCTCGGCTCTGAATGACATTGAGATTAGTTAGACGTAATGATCACACAACATGGTTTTTCTCTAAATAAGGACTGTCAGGATTTAAAAAAAAGAACTGTTGTGAATAAGTATAAGGAATTACTAAATTATGAATTAACTAAAATGAAACTGGAACGAAAAGCATCATTAAAGAGAGCACATGGGTCTTCTAAGCATCCAAAAAGTGCACAGGGCGCCCTTCCCAATACCCCACACACGTTTCCACAGCAACAGTCATGTGGCGGTATTAGAATGAAGTAGTCAGAACTCCTCCTTGCAGTCTGTTCAGGTTTGGAGCCCCTAAACATCACTCAGCCTTTGGGGAACCAGTGGGAAGAGATTCAAGGAGGGTCTTCACAGCTCAACCTGTTACATCACATATCTTTGGCAGCGTCTCAGGTGAACATCTGCTTTTACTAGTAAGCTCAGAAAGGCTGTGGTTGTTACAGGACACACATGCTCAGTATCTCACACATTCAGTTCTTTCCTTGGCAACAGGTTAATAATAATATTTCTGCCACATTTTTCTCATCTGTTTTCCATTACTACACACTGATTGATGTCTGATCATAAATGAATGTTTTTTTTCCACAGTTTTAGATACATGTTTTATTTCAAATTCTATAGAGATCTCAATTTATCATGTCTACTCATCATCAGGTAGCCAATGTGTTAAAGGAACACTCCACTTTTTTTGAAAATAGGCTAATTTTCCAACTCCCCTAGAGTTGAGTTTTACCGTTTTTGAATCCATTCAGCCGATCTCCGGGTCTGGCGATACCACTTTTAGCATAGCTTAGCATAGTTCATTGAATCTGATTAGACCGTTAGCGTCTTGCTCAAAAATGACCAAAGAGTTTCGATATTTTTTCTATTTAAAACTTGACTATTCTGTAGTTGCATCGTGTACTTAGACCGAAAAATGAAAAGTTGTGATTTTCTTGGCTGATATGGGTAGGAACTATACTCCCATGGTACGGCAGCAAAGTTCCTGGATTATTACGCCGGAATGAGAGTATAGTTCCTAGCCATATCAGCCTAGAAAATTGCAACTTTTCATTTTCCGTCGGTCTTAGTACATAATGTAACTACAGAAGAGTCAAGTTTTAAATAGAAAAAATATCGAAATTTTTGAGCAAGATGCTAACGGTCTAATCAGATTCAATGAACTATGCTAAGCTATGCTAAAAGTGGTACCGCCAGACCCAGAGATCAGCTGAATGGATTCGAAAATGGTAAAACTCAACTGTTTAACTCTAGGGGAGTTGGAAAATGAACCTATTTTCAAAAAAAGTGGAGTGTTCCTTTAAAGCAGACATAAGCAGTGGAAAAAATCTTTTCGCATGATGCACAACTACAACCTGTAGCATTAAGGTAGAATCATTTCTTTTTTTAAATGTGATTAACTTAAAGGGATAGTTCACCCCAAAATGAACATTTTGTAAATTATTATCATTTACATGTCATTGAGTTTCTTTCTTCTGTTGAACACAAAAGAAGATATTTTGAAGAATGTTGGTAACCAGACAGTTACCCATTGACTTCCATAGTAGGAAAAAAATACTATGAAAGTCAATGGGTACCATCAACTGTCTGGTTACCAACACTCTTCAAAATACCTTCATTTTAGTTCAACAGAAGAAAGCAACTCATACAAGTTTGGAAAAACGTAAGTAAATTATGAGAGAAGGTTCATTTCTGGGTAAAATATCCCTTTAATATTGTATGATCAGGACTTGCCTGTTGTACAGATGAGAGTAAAAAGTAAAGTTTACGCCAATCCAGAAAATTAAAATACACTAACAGCCAAATCAAAACCTGAACTAAAACAAGTTACTGGCTGACAAATAACAATAACCATCCTAAAAATGACCTCTAGCGAGTTTAAACCCTTTGATAGTTTGTCACCCATGCAATATAAATAAAAATCCAATCTCTGAGAGGGGTTTTAAAAGGCAAATATTTTATAAAAATTTGCCTTAAAGGTGTCATAAATGGTTTTTACAGAACAGTACTCAGAAAATATCCCTTTATCTGACAGATATCACTGAATTAGGTGTCCTGAAATATCTTGAAATAAATAAACTGCAAAAATAAATGTGACAGGCTGCGGTCAGACTCTTTGTTTAGCCAGTGAGAAGACTTTAATGCGTTTTCTTCCTGTCAGTCATTTTGGATGCTCACCAGGCAGAACAGGAAAATGGCATTGAAACGAATCATTCAAGTGCCATATTTCAGCTTCATAAACAGTTGTCAGTTTGTCATGCAAGAATGCTATTGTTGCTTTTGTCAACTTTGAGATGCTGATTTTGACCAGTTTAACAAATTATGAACTTATTTAATACAAGTAATATTGTAATTATATTAAATTATAAATATAAAATATTACAATATACAATTAAATATTTGCTTTTTAAATGTTGCTTGCTGAACATTTTCTTTGAATGGCTGTCAATAAGATGATTTTTGTTTGCCAGATAATGTAGTTACAACATCAGCCAGCAGGGGCTTATGAGGTCACGGTGCCATCAGATAATCATATAGGACTTCAGTCTGCTTCAGTGGCTAAGTTCGGTTCCAGAGCATCTAACATCACTTACAGCACCTTTAATAACTTTTAAACTCTAGCAACTTCTGCTTCTGCTCAAGAAGTCGATAATGCCTGATCCCTAGTGTAACCACAGTAAACACTTTCTTCTGCATAGAAACCTTTCCTTGAAAGTAGCCTGTGGTTCCATTACAGACACACAGAGAATCATGATATTGAAGCAGCGGGAAAAAACACACCGTTTCAGCCTCTGCAGTCCTGATGGCTATGAATCCTGTGCCAACGTGAGCCTGCGGGCTCATGATGCAGGGCTTTTTAAATTGCGATTTTCTCACTTTCTCTTTCATAACAAGAATTAGACTAAAGTCAGCTTGTTTTTGCTGACTAATACACCCATAGTCAGGGTCCTGAGGAGCTGTAAGTGCAGTTTTTTAACTGGTGAAGACAAGAAGGGGGATTCTGAGCGGTAGTGCCGTGCTGCGAAGCTGTTCTGCTTACATCGAATTGTATTCTACGCCCAAGTAATGATTGTGAAAGAGGAAAAAGCTGTTTTAGGGAACATCTGGATTAGGTAACCACAATGATCAACAGCATATGTGTGTGCTGAAAGAAATACACCGGCCTTATATGAAACTGAATCTTTTTGTCATTTCTGTAAGCACAAAATCACAGAACGATTGTAAAATATTAAGATAGAACCAAAAGGTACATCGTCACACCAATAAATCTGACAGGATAATGGAAAAACATTATCCTGAAAATATGTGCAGTGCAGTGTGATCCATGGATTTCACCTTTCCGCACATTTCCTGAAAACCACTCAGTGTGTGATTTTCCTGCTTTCAGACACTTTCACACCCTTAAAAGTGCAGTAATTCATCAGGCGTTAGGTTTCCATTTTTACCTGCTGCTGCTGATAAAGAGAAGCACTGAATCGCAGGGTGTGTAACTGCTTCAATCTATGGGGCCAATAGACGTGAATGCAAATGGCCCCTGTGTACTCCCAGTCCGGTGATCAATCCTGGCAGGTAGAGCTCCAACAGGAGCCTAATGTATTCAAACTAATTAAAACGCGCCAGCGGGAAACTCCAGAACCCTGCTATTAAAACAGATACTTTTAAATGCAGCGCAATTAAATTTCCCATTGGCGCACGTGGCCCCGAGACCATCTGCACCGGTGCTGAAACGCTCACCCTCGCAAGAGTCATTTCAGATCGCGTTCTCCGAAAACAAGGTGAGCGCCACACCACGTTGCAGTCAAAGCAGTCCTCGCGAGGGACCGGCAAGCACCGCTCTAATTATTTTGTGACATTTTGCCTCTGTTTAAAGAAACGTGTGCGTGGGTTTTCTTGATTGTTCTGGCAGTGAGCTCCCCTCGAATGCATCATCTGGATATCATTAATCTAATAAGGTAATGCTCAAAGATGCACACTGGCCAGAAAGCAAGCTTCTTCCAAACATATCGGAATTATTCACTGTGTCAAATGTTAGCATTTTTGAACACAGGGGGATAAAAAGAAAACTGACTAATTCCTGCTTCTGTTTTGCCCAGTTTTGTTTTGCTGGTGATCCAAATGAAGGCACTGTAAGCCATGCTGCAAAAAGGAGATAAGAATGGCTTGAAGCTTATGACAGCACTCTGATCAACAGTACAATGCACTCCTCTAATTCAGACCCAACTGCAAACACATTTGCACTCAAAGGCAAAACCCACATGCATTCAGATAGTATGTGACTTCTTTGAAGACATTGACATAAGCACAGAGCTGCATCCCTGGTGTACATTGTATTGATGGGGCAGTACATCTCAAGGAATGGTCTATTCCTTAGAGGTGGCAAAACAATCATATTGAAGTAATAAATATGATAAATAAGTCTTTGCTTTGTGCAGGTAGAAGTAATAAAAATGATCATCCTGGTTGTTTAATAACAGATTACCTGGGAAAGGTAACATAATACATAATTAATACATATGCTACATGTTCAAAATGATTTCATATTTGACTAAAGGTGTCTTTACACAGACTGCTTAATGCTGATTAGAGGTGGCGTAAATGCATTTACGATTGTACTAGGGGGTGAGATGTGTCAAAGTTGGCATCATTCAGCTTGGCTTTTTTACAGCTGTGTAAGACGATTATGATTCAGGTGTAACCATTATCATCGGATCAAAACAGTGCATAATTTATTATAAAATGGATAGTTTTGGTCCTCAGTGCTGATCATTGTCAAATAGCCACGTCTGATTTGTGAATGAATCATTTTTTTGAGTCTGATCTTTTGAATGAACTGGTTGATTCAGTTCACAAAACTGGTTTGAATGATTCATTTGTGAATCAGACTGATCCCGTTCTCATGTTCAACTCAGTTCAAACAGGCTGAATGATTTGTTTATAAATCGGACTTATCAACTTCTCATGTTCAACTCGTAAATTCAATGATAGTTGTAGCTGTTGACTCACTGGTAAAGAAGAGTTTGGAATAATTAAGATTTTTTAATGTTTTTGAAAGCATGTAAGTAAGATAAGCGTAAGGATTTGTGCATGTTTTACAAGGGCCAAATTGTGATGGCTAGACGACTGGGTCAGAGCATCTCCAAAACTGCAGCTCTTGTGGGGTGTTCCTGGTCTGCAGTGGTCAGTATCTATCAAAAGTGGTCCAAGGAAGGAACAGTGGTGAACCAGCGACAGGGTCATGGGCGGCCAAGGCTCATTGTTGCATGTGGGGAGCGAAGGCTGGCCCGTGTGGTCCGATCCAACAAACGAGCTACTGTAGCTCAAATTGCTCAAGAAGATAATGTTGGTTCTGATAGAAAGGTGTGCAGTGCATTGCGGTTTGTTGTGTATGGGGCTGCATAGCCGCACACCAGTCAGGGTGCCCATGCTGACCCCTGTCCACCGCTGAAAGTGCCAACAGTGGACACATGAGCATCAGAACTGAACAACGGAGCAATGGAAGAAGGTGTCCTGGTCTGTGATATTTGTAAACTGTCTTTCTAAATGTTTCATTAGCATGTTGCTAATGTACTGTTAAATGTGGTTAACGTTACCATTGTTTCTTACTGTATTCACGGAGACAAGAGCCGTCGCTATTTTCATTTTTAAACACTTGCAGTCTGTATAATTCATAAACACAACTTCATTCTTTATAAATCTCTCCAACAGTGTAGCATTAGCCGTTAGCCACGGAGCACAGCCTCAAACTCATTCAGAATCAAATGTAAACATCCAAATAAATACAATACTCACATAATCCGATGTATGCATGCAGTATGCATGACGAACACTTTGTAAAGATCCATTTTGAGGGTTATATTAGCTGTGTGAACTTTGTTTATGCTGTTCAAGGCAAGCGCGAGCTCCGTGGGCGGAGAGCACGAGAATTTAAAGGGGCCGCAGCATGAATCGGCGCATTTCTAATTATGCCTCAAAATAGGCAGTTAAAAAAAATAATTAACAAAAAATCTATGGGGTATTTTGAGCTGAAACTTCACAGACACATTCAGGGGACACCTTAGACTTATATTACATCTTTTAAAAAAACATTCGATGGCACCTTTAAGTCTTAATGTACACCCTTTCATGGAAACGGTATTCCCTGGTGGCTGTGGCCTCTTTCAGCAGGATAATGCTCCCTGCCACAAAGCAAAAATGGTTCAGGAATGGTTTGAGGAGCACAACAACGAGTTTGAGGTGTTGACTTGGCCTCCAAATTCCCCAGATCTCAATCCAATCGAACAAACAAGTCCGATCCATGGAGGCCCTACCTCACAACTTCAGGGCTCTCAAGTTTTGGAGACAGGCAAGAGTGACATCTCAAACCCCCCCCCCCCCTGGAGGATCCGGGGGCATACCCCCCTGGAGGAAAATTTTGTACATTTTAAATTTAAATGCATGAATCTAGTGCATTCTAAGATCAAAATTAAGTGACTAGATCAATGAAGAAATTTGTTCTCTTGTAAACAATTTTGTGCTCTAAAAGTAATTTATTTATTGCTGATGGTTGGCCACATTAGTCATGCACACAACATATAGTAGGCTAAATGATAGTTCATAAGTGGTCAAACATGTAGAGTATACATTTAAACCATTAAAATATGTAGCAAAAGAGGTTACCTTTGTTGAATTAATTTATTAGTGGGAGCCTGTGACTGTATTTGTGGAACTGGTCACTCTTTGATTTGTTAACCAATCCAGAATGCACTAAACACACCACTTCATTATAGATAAAAATAACAAATGAATAAAAATATATAATCATAAGCTGACCAATAAATAAATAAGTAAACTAGGTGAGTATATAATTCAGCAGCAAAAAGTATTCTAGCCTAATTCTTGGAAGAAAAAAAAAAAGCTATGGAATGGCTTCAGATGACTTTGAATATAGTGCACGAAAACTTAATTGGTGCTAGTCTACTTATTTTGCTCTATGACTCCCACTTTTGCCATATAAAGGAGCGCAATTATCAGACGGTAATTTAAATATCGCGTCATATCCGTATTCATATTTTGCGACTGTGGCGGGACCAATTAGAATGTGGCGGGCCGCCACAGTCTAGTCAATGTATGGGAAACACTGATCCATGGCCAGGATATAAAATGTGACATGATTTTAAAAGTGACCTATAACATCGACGATGCAATACACTTTACTTTATTTAGGGCTAATAAAATTATTAAAACTATTTGGAGAGAGAGATGTTTAATGTAACAAAATGTCAGTCCTCGTGTGATAGCAAAATATAACTAGGCCAAGACTACTTGTTCTGAGCAGGTGTCAGTGAACAGGCTGTAAAACTGTTGTCTAAATTCAGACACTCATGAAAACTGAAGCTGATTATCTGATTATCTAACAGCAGTCAAGCTGTCATTGTTTGTGTCAAACAAGTTGTGAATTTGTTGTAACATTAAAACAGGAGATCATGACTTACTCTGTGCTCAAAGTGATGCTCACTCAGAGCTCCAGTGGTTTCCACTGTGGGTGAACGAGGATGATGGTGAACAATTCCAGGATATGCTTTTTTTTCATTGGTTGTTGCGTTAAATCTTACCCAGATACAATAGTGCTATTTTCTGATTGGCTACTGTGTAGCCTCTTTCTTTTTTCTTTTTTTTTGATTGGCTGATAAGTGGCAGGTTCGAGACGCTCTTGATTCCTGCCCGGTTCCATAGAGAGAGCGGCGCGGCCAGATACATTTTGGGCGCTGCGGCATATTAAATATATGATAAATAGTTTTTCTGCGTGAGAAATACAATGTGTGGCGGGAGTGCGTGACAAAAGACCGAAATGAGTGACTGTCACGCTCAATGCGTGACACTTGAGAGCCCTGCAACTTACATGACTTAAAGGATCTGCTGCTAACATCTTGGTGCCAGATACCACAGCACACCTTCAGGGGTCTAGTGGAGTCCATGCCTCAGCGGGTCAGGGCTGTTTTGGCAGCAAAAGTGGGACCAACACAATATTAGGAAGGTGGTCATAATGTTATGCCTGATTGGTGTGTGTATATATATATATATATATATATATATATATATATATATATATATACACACACACACACACACATGGATATATTAATATTAATTTTACTGTAATACTTAAGCTGGATCCAAAGACACAATAAAACAACCCATGTAAATTCACCAATTTACAATGAATGCAAATTAATGGTGATTTAAAATGAGAAGGTGCTGGGTAATCTATCCCAATGTATTATTACAGGAAACTCTGGTAGAGTCTTGTCCTGCTGTTTATGCCATGCAGTTGCCCAGCAGTGGTCTCACAACAGATCGCTTCTGACCCGTGAGCCCCTGCCAGCCGATTTACATAAATCACACTCCAGATCTGACCGTTACTAGGCAGCACAGGCAAACAGAGACTCATACTGAAATGGAAATCAGGCCACCAACCCAGAGAGCATCATACATGCTACTGTGACAAATGTGGCATAGACTGAGTTTAACTACTTCCTGTCCACACCTGTCCAGGTTAATGTCCATGACAATGGCAATTGCTAGTACATACTTCACATATACTGTAGAATTAAAATAAAAACAAAATGTAATAATAAACACGTTCTTGCCACATCCATTTAAATGAAGTGACATTTGTGTAACTTGAAACACAGTATTGGACATATCAAATGAACTTACCATCGCATTACCATACATACTTATGATGAAGAGCCTAAATAGAGACGTGCTTTGACATAATAATCCTTTAAGCGAGAGAATGTTAATCGGGCAAGCAGCGATGTTGATATAAAAACTCTGAACAGTGGCTGAAAGGTATGGCTGAGAATCTCAATATACTCAGTCTCTTCAGTGTTGTGACCCAAGGAAGCAGAGGTCATATTATTCCTCAGCTTCTTTAATTGCTATTTTAAGGATATCTCACTCCTACACCAGCCTTCCTGTCAGAGTCTTTGAAGTGGAACATTGCAATTACACAGGAGAAGATTTTACCCGGCTAATAGTGATCGGATGCGTTTTCTCACTACCTGCACTTTACAGCTGCAATACGGTGACTAAAGGGTGGAGTGGTCCTGTTTGCAGTCCTGTGGGACACATTCAGAAGATTGGTTGGAGAAAAACACCTAAAACTGCCCATTTTAGCCATTTATTCTTAAAGGAAACTGGTGGATTAATAGAACCGAGGAGAAAAGATATGATTTATTCAGCCAGCTACACACAAATACAGCTTTTTCACATAATATCATTTGCTATGTGAGTTAACATACATTTAATTAGATTCCCTCTATTAGCTAGGAAATTAGTCATATTCAATGGTTATTCTGTACATTGTGTACTCCTGGATGATTAAAACATACTGTACAGAACTATACATAAGCAATGGCCATGTTCTGTTAATACACTATTTTCAGAGGTATTATAAAACCATCGGCCTGTTAAAGAGTCTTGTTTTGCCCTTAAAATCTAAACAACACACATGTTCTTTATCTGTATCTAAGGTTACTTTGAAATCCATGTAACCGTTCCATTGCACAAAATGTTCTTAATTGTGGAAAAAAGTTGTTCAGATTATTAAAATATTCTTCACATTAATAACATATGGTTATTTCTGTTCACTGTAAGGTTCTTTGGGGAGTCCAAAATGGTTCTTCTTTATTCTACTACGTCACAGACCAAAATAAACCAAGGATAGACTGACATAATAGTCATCCATACTGAAATGAACTTGGATTGACATTGTGGCACGTGTGACTCTGTATGAAAGATCTGGTCTGTTTGTTGTTGTTCACACAGGAAAGCCACATGCACACATCCCTGACACTGTGCCCCACACTGACACCACATCTGTTTACACACCTCCACCTCATCCTACTGCTTACACATCTGTGTGTATGTGTGTGTATGTCAAAAACAAGCAAGTAGCCTAATTATTTGTTATTAATGATTTTGTTAATATTGAACTGCACAATAATAACAATTGTGATTTTTTTCTGATATGCATCGACTGAGGAGCTCCTGTATATAAATGATTCACAATTCAGTGCAGGAGAAATAATGCCTATCTGTAAGTTAAAACTATTTCATTGAAATAAATAAATACATGAATAAAATAAAAAAATAAAATAAAATAAAGCCTCTGTCTTTTTTGGTCAGTATTTAGTGTTTTTTAGTCTGTTAAAGGGTTAGCTCACCCAAAAATTCTGTCATTAATTACTCACCCTTATGTTGTTCCACACCCGTAAGACCATTCATCTTCAGAACACAAATTAAGATATTTTTGATAAAATCTGATGGCTCAGTGAGGCCTCCATTGACATCAAGATAAAAACACTTTCAGATGCCCAGAAAGCTACTGAAGACATATTTAAAACAGTTCATGTGACTATAGTGGTTCAACAGTTCTACAGTGTTTTTTTTGTGTGCCAAAAAAAAAAAAAAAAGGACTTTATTCATCAATATCTATAGTGAGTGGCGATTTCAAAACACTGCTTCATCAAGCTTCAAAGCTTAATGAATCTTTTGTTTCGAATCAGTGGTTCAGAGCATGTATCAAACTGCCAAAGTCACGTGATTTCAGTAAACGAGGCTTTGTTACGTGATAAGTGTTTCGAAATTTTAATGGCCATGACTTTGGCAGTTTGATACACGCTCCGAATCACTGATTAGAAACAAAGGATTCGTAAAGCTTCGAAGCTTCATGAAGCAGAGTTTTGAAATCGCCCCATCACTAGATATTGTTGAATAAAGTCGTTATTTTGTTTTTTTGGTGCACAAAAAGTATTCTTGTCGCTTCAAAACATTAAGGTTGAACCACTGTAGTCACATAAATTGTTTTAAATATGTTTTTAGTAGCTTTCTGGGCATCTGAAAGTGTAAATTAACTTGCTGTCAATGCAGGCCTCACTGAGCCATCCGATTTCATCATAAATATCTTAATTTGTATGGAACGACATGAGGGTGAGTAATTAATGACAGAATTTTCATTTTTGGGTGAACTAACCCTTTAACTAAAAACAGTCGCATCAAGCTTCATCATGTCACACAGTGTTACTCAACAATTTCAAAAGGAACCATTTAGCTATAATCTAACAACCTCATGGTCCAAAAATACATGTTTTCCATTTTAGGCCCTCCTGAAAAAACATGAAAACTGAGACAATATTAGAAGCCATTTCCTCAGGCTGTTCTGAAACGCTTGAGCACTGATAGCGTGCAGTTTTGTCCCTGGCACTGAGGACAGTAATGGTATATTCAATCTCGGTGGTAGATCTTTCTTCTTGCCAATTCCTCCAACACTTTGCATGTCTTTTCATTCCATGTCTTACTTACACATTTATTTGATTAAATAATTCAGATTGCAAAAGATTACAGTTGGCCGAGTGAATTCTCTATATTTTGCAAAAGCATTTATTATTTTAGAGCATTTATTCGGTCAAAACAAATGTTATCAATTGTATGCAGCACAACAAATAGGAAAGCAATTTTGATGCAGGATACTTTGAACCGCCATGGCCCTCAGGGAACAGTAATGTGGAGGGAGAAAAGGACAGCCCCAGTTAATTCTGGGAGATTTCACAGTCAGCAGCCTCTATGCTTTCTGCTGCCTGCGAGGCCACACTGCTCTGATAAATATGTCATTTCCTGGCTGATAGGGCCACAGATGGAATAAGGTTTGTATTGGGAACACATGCGCTGCATTTTGTCACCCACTGCACTAGCTGATAGAGGAGACCCCGAGGGAAGCAACCTGCCAATTCATTTTCTCTCTGCAGATATTTCATCTCAAAGAGGACGGGTATTTTCTCAGGAAAGACAGGGCAATATAGCTTAGAATGAAAAGGGTTTTAATAACTTCTTCCTGTGGAATGTGTGAATTGCCATATCAGCATAAAGGCAGTTCAATCACCCCCAGTATAGACAACAAGAGAGACTATCACTATTGTACTGAGTGGAACACATGCTATGTTTGCACATTTCGATCCACGATAGAAGCATATCTTACAAAACGATGGCTTTCCAAGAAAATATAATGTCACGACGGAGACATTTCCTCTTTGTTTTACACTGGAGGCTGTCTAGAAACAGCACAGCTTTGCACCGCCGGTCTGACACAGCGTGGCATTGTGTGAACTTCTGCTGTAAGTCTCTGTGTGGCTAAGAAACAACAAGGGCTGTTAGGAACTGCAATGGGAGCTGTCCACTCCTCTGTCACATGTACTCGTGTTTGCAGGCCCACTCATGGGTGAGACAGGGGTAAAAGAGCCCACTTGCAGCTGTGCAAAAAGGCCAGAGGGAGGTTAAGCACAGCTGTCTGGGTGACATGGCATGATGGGAATATGTGGTAGTGTGCGGAGCAGGCTGAAGAAGATCCCTGGAAGTGTTACGTTTAAGATCTGCTGAACCAAACTCTCCAGACACCATTAAATCTAAAGACCGAGCCATATCCCAGAATGAGCCACATAAAAATCCAGGCTCAAAAGTACTGCAACGCAATGCAATGTATTGCTAAAATAAAATAAAATAAAATAAAATAAAATAAAATAAAATAAAATAAAATAAAATAAAATAAAATAAAATAAAATAAAATAAAATAAAATAAAATAAAATAAAATAAAATAAAATAAAATAAAATAAAATAAAATAAAATAAAATAAAATAAAATAAAATAAAATAAAATAAAATAAAATAAAATAAAATGAAATGAAATGAAATGAAATGAAATGAAATAAAATAAAATAGGTATAATCAATATAATATAGTCAAATAAAATCAATCAAAAATAGTAATAATATCTAGTAAAAACGCTTAGCATCTTTAAAATAAGATATTTTTATTCAGGCAGCAATATTCTGCAATGTAAGATTATAATTATATCTTGAACTTTTCTTTAGCAATTTTGCTTCTCACATGGGTCTTGTTTTAAGGATATTTAGACTGGGGGGGGGGGACAAAAATACTGAATATTAACTAACAATGCCTTTTTTAAAAAATAACATTTTTAACAGTCAAATTGTTATGGCAGATATGTCAAAGCAAGTCATTCATCAAATACTGATTTTTAAAAAAAAAAGTCTGTTTTGTGTTTTGACTTTGGCTATAAATAACTTGTCATCCAAAATATCTGAACCAGTTTTAGATCTACCAGTGTTCAACGTGCTAATTGTTTGTATCCTCTCTTTTTTTCACCAGCCCCCAACAGATCAGCTGCAAAAAAACACTACAAAAGACTGCATTTATTACACATGCGTGTTACACTGCCTGTCCATCTCAAGCTCACCCCACTCCCCCACCCCCCTCTTCCTATCTGCCTGTGTGGAGCATCTGCCGCCCAGAGAAGAGGGGGAACATGGGAGCACATTAGTCACCAGATGTCACCTTTTGCTGCCAGCCCTATCGAACAGGCAAGCAGACAATGCAGCATGCATAGTGAACATCTGACTGGGGCCCACTTCAGCAAGACAGAGCTCACTGACTCGGAATGACAGCTCCTACTGAACTGCCTCGGCCCCCATTCCATGTCAGGAGTGACACCTACAGTTCTCTCTGGATATCCGCCGTGACTGTCACACCGCTGGCATGATAATACCACTAATTGTTGAACACTGTTTTTGGTTGATCTGATTTCTGCAAAGGCTCACGATTTTTTTTTTTTTTTTTTTTTTTTTCAGAAGAATCTCATGCAGGATGAACAGGCTCTCCACAGGGAGTCCAAGCGTCAGTTGTTGTGCCTGAAATAGTAATGCCTGCAGGCACTAAATCATGCATACATTTTCAGATCCATTAAGAATGTACAAGGTGCACTTTTGTCATAATTCAGTTCTGTTGTACTTCTGTCAAAACTCAAGACAAGTGGAAGATTTCTCGTAGAAGTTTTTGTATACCAATTAGCCACCTTACAGTGGCCAATTAAAAGGACAGTTCACAGAAAATTTTGCATTTTTTCATCTATTACTAACTGTTATTTTGTTTAAAACAAACTTTTTTTGTTCTGTGTAACACAAGATGTTATTTTTTCAAAGGAAGAATATCCTAGTTAGTTTTTTCGTATGACAAAAGTGAATAAGGAAAGGAGTTGTAAAGCTTAATAAAAGTGTTCCAGAAGATTTGTGTGATACTACGGAAGAGGATTAGGGCCAAGCAATAACAAAAAATTAAAATCATCTAGAGATTAAAGTTGTTAAATTTCGAGAAAAAACTTCGTTAAATATCAAGAAAAAAGTCGATGAATAAAGTCATAATTTAATGAGTTTATTTTCAACATTTTATCTCGACTTTTTCTCGAAATGAGTTTTTTTCTCGTAATTTAACGAGTTTATTCTCAACATTTTATCTCGACTTTTTTCTCGAAATTTTACGATTTTTTTCTCGTAATTTAGCGAGTTTATTCTCAACCTTTTTTTCTAGACTTTTTTCTCGTAATTTAACGAGTTTATTCTCAACATTTTATCTCAACTTTTTTCTCGTAATTTAACGAGTTTATTCTCAACATTTTATCTCGACTTTTTTCTCGTAATTTAACAAGTTTTTTCTCGTAATTTAATGACTTTATTCTCAACATTTTATCTCGACTTTTTTCTTGAAATGAGTTTTTTTCTCGTAATTTAACGAGTTTATTCTCAACATTTTATCTTGACTTTTTTCTCAAAATTTAACAAGTTTTTTCTCGTAATTTAACGAGTTTATTCTCAACATTTTATCTCGACTTTTTTCTCGAAATTTAACGAGTTTTTTTCTCGTAATTTAACGAGTTTATTCTCAACATTTTATCTCTACTTTTTTCTCGAAATTTTACGAGTTTTTTCTCGTAATTTAACGAGTTTATTCTCAAAATTTAACAACTTTAATCTCGAGATGGTTTTATTTTTTTATTATTGCTTGGCCCTAATCCTCTAGAGTCAGTCATTTTTATTTATTTATTTATTTATTGTTTTTGAAAGGATTAAACAAGGATAAAACAAGGATGGATTAATTGATCAAAAGTGACAGTAAAGACATTTATATTGATACACAATTTATTTTTATTATTTCAAATAAATGCTTAGTTTGAACTTTCTTCCTGAAAAAAAAATGTATCAGTTTCCACAAAAATATTAAGCAGCACAACAGTTTCCGATATTGATAATAATTAGAAATGTTTCTTGAGCATCAAATCTTCAAATCAGCATATTATTGCCCTATGTTCTCTGTTTTTCAATGGAGTTTTGTAATACTTCCTGTTTCCTAATCTGCCATCTTTGTAGTCCTTTGTAGTTTTTCATGTTGATTAGTCCCCTGATTGTTCCCAGGTGTGTCTTGTTACCTTTGTTAGCCCTTGTATAAATAGCCCTTGTGTTTCCCTTGTTCCTTATCAGTTGTTGTTTGGTGTTCCATGTGGATTCCTGTTCTCTAGAGTGGTGGCTGTTGAAGACTCAACTCATCTCAATTCAACTCAGTTTAAATTGAGTTCAACCCTGTTTAACTCAGACTGGATCATTCTGATTTGTAAACGAATCATTCAATAATGATTCTGTCACAAATCAGACATTACAACATCTGTTTATGAATGTTCTAAGGAGGGCTAATATTGATGTCAAGATTTTCAGTAGTGACCTCTTTTTCCTTACACAAAGCTATCACAAGGCTTCAGAAGACTTGGAAAAACACTTACTTTCATTTAGCTTTTTTTGTTACTTTGGAGCTTGACAGCTACAATTTTCATTTACTTTCATTATATGGACAAGAGTGGGCAGGATATTATTCAAAAATTCACCATTAACATTCCATGTGAAGACAGAAAGTCATATGCGTTTCATTTTTGGGTGAACTTTCCCTATAAATATCATTAACGTGGTTTCAAAATGACGCAGAGAATAAACTGGCGTTGTGCTTCCTGTGAGGCCTCAAGACTCACAACGTAAAGATGTCCCACTCCTCTGATGCTTTTGAAGAAACAAGAGTGACCTGTGTGGTTGCCAGCTCATAAATCAGAACCTCATAAATGTTGAATATTGCAATGCTTATGGCAGAGAGTTATGAGACCAGGGTCTCCAGTTCAAATCCCCAAAGCGTTTCATCCACAGCTCTGTCCACAGCTGATGCTCTAGTCCCAGCCTTTACGGACAGTGTTCACGGACACTGTCAATTCCAAGTGCAGGTAAATATGGGCGGCGATGTATTTTAACATTTTGTCATGAATAATTGAATGGTAAGTAGTCAAGACTTTGACCCACCATCTATCTATCTCCTCATCACATGCATATTTAAACAGTGCTTTTCACCATTTAATTCATTTATAACTGCGCTCTGATGTGAACCTCACTGTGGCATAGTGCACATTATGAATCTCCACTTATTAAGGATTAATCATGTTACAAACATGTTTCATGAGTGTACATTATTTGATTAAAATAAACCCTTTTAATTCCTTGTTTTAATTCATAAATGATGATTCTCTGTGTGATTTATTTATTTATTTTTTGTTACGAAAGAAGTGTGGTTGTATTAAACACAAGGCAGAATAGCTTATGTTGTTTTGTGGTCAGTCACTTCAGCAGAAAGGGAACCATAAGGTCAATGGCCATTGATTTACTTCCCCCACCCAGCTTGTAAGCTGCAGCTGTGTCTGCTACTAAGCATCACTGGCCTCTAACGCTGAACCTGCATCACTCTGTTGTAATGACAATCGCCAAACCCACGGGTGAGACCGGGGCTAGATGTCACATGGGGAGGTGTTAATTCAATTACAATTACACAAATGTGTAACAAAAACATGGGTATTTTTCATAAATGTCCACTTGTCACGTATTTAAAATGTTATAATTTGACACACTTATAGAAATTTGCTATAGCAATATAAATACACTACTATTCAAATGTTTGGGGTAAGATTTAAGATTTTCTCTTATGCTCTCCAAGGTTGCATTTATTTGAAAAAATACAGAAAAATAAAAATATTGTGAAACATTATAACAATTTAAAATAACTGTTTATGTAATTTGTCATTTATTTCTGTGAATGCAAAGCTGAATTTTCAGGAGCAATTCTTTAAATGATCCTTCAGAAATCATTCTAATATGCTGATTTGCTGCTCAAGAAACATCATCAATGTTAAAAACAGTTGTTCTGCATTTTATCGTGATACATTTTTATCAGAATTCTTTGTTGAACAAAAACAGCTTTAATTTTAAAGGTGATAGAGAGGATTTTTTCGTCGACTGAGAATCCAAAGACTAAGTTTTTGAAATGAGCACATGCGTAAGAACAGCCCCCCTCCTTCACAGCTCGTTTCAAAGGAACGCTTCCCAAAACTCGTGCACGAGTATTGGAACATGAGTGTTTACCACCGGCATTCGCTGTGTCGTGTTAGTGGATTCATTATGTCGGACTCACCGCAGGTAACTCATAATCTGCAGTTGTTACTCCTGTCTCCTGACAATTGCATGCAGCGCCTGTGGAGTGTGGAAAGTTACTGGAGCGCACAGCCGCGCTCGTCTCTCACAAGGAACGTCATAGCAGTGATTGACAAGCCAGAGGGCCAATCCGTGCACGTCTCTCACAAAGAACGTCACGGCAGTGATTGACAAGCCAGTGGGGCCAATCGTTTACACGATGATCGCGTAAACGATTGGCTGATGTTTTTAAGGGCCTACCTCGTGCACAGCATGTTTTTAAAGGTGCCCTCGAATGAAAAATTAAATTTACCTCGGCATAGTTGAATAACAAGAGTTCAGTACATGGAAATGACATACAGTGAGTCTCAAACTCCATTGTTTCCTCCTTCTTATATAAATCTCATTTGTTTAAAAGACCTCCGAAGAACAGGCGAATCTCAACATAACACCGACTGTTACGTAACAGTCGGGATCATTAATATGTACGCCCCCAATATTTGCATATGCCAGCCCATGTTCCCAACATTATGAAAGGCATTAGACAAGGGCAGCCAGTAACGTCTGGATCTGCACAGGTGAATCAACAGACTAGGTAAGCAAGCAAGGACAATAGCAAAAAATGGCAGATGGAACAATAATAATTGACATGATTCATGATAACATGATATTTTTAGTGATATTTGTAAATTGTCTTTCTAAATGTTTCGTTAGCATGTTGCTAATGTACTGTTAAATGTGGTTAAAGTTACCATCGTTTCTTACTGTATTCACGGAGACAAGAGCCGTCGCTATTTTCATTTTTAAACACTTGCAGTCTGTATAATGCATAAACACAACTTCATTCTTTATAAATCTCTCCAACAGTGTAGCATTAGCCGTTAGCCACGGAGCACAGCCTCAAATTCATTCAGAATCAAATGTAAACAATATAACAGTATACAATACTAACATAATCCGACGCATACATGCCGCATGAATGACGAACACTTTGTAAAGATCCATTTGACTGTTATATTAGCTGTGTAAACTTTGTTTATGCACTGTTCAAGGCAAGCGCGAGCTCTTGGGGCGTGGAGCACGAGAATTAAAGGGCCAGTAGCCCTGAATCGGCTCATTTATAATGATGCCCCAAAATAGGCAGTTAAAAAAATTAATTATACAAAATCTATGGGGTATTTTGAGCTGAAACTTCACAGACACATTCAGGGGACACCTTAGACTTATATTACATCTTTTTTTAAAAAGTTCTAGGGCACCTTTAAGGCCCTACCTCGTGCTTTCAGTGCACCTAATAAATAGTCTTTTATCAGTTAGTAAAGACAGTTTCAAGTAATATTGCAAAAATGTATAAAACAAAACATTTATTTAGCACCTTTAATTGTATAATGTAACATTATAAATGTATTGTCACTTTTCAATTTAAAAATTCTGTCATTTAATTACTTACCCTCATGTTCCAAACCCCCAAGACCTTCGTTCATTTTCGGAACACAAATTAAGATATTTTTGATGAAATCCGAGAGGTTTTTTATCTCCCATAGAAAGCAACGAAATTACCACATCCAGAGTAGTAGTAAAGATATCATTAAAATATAGTCAACGTGACTGCAGTGGTTCAACTTTAATGTTATGAAGTGATGAGAATACTTTTTGTGGGCAAAAACCAATCAAAAATAATGACTTTATTCACATTCTCTTCTCTTCCCTGTCAGTCTCCTACACAGTTGACGCAGTGAACGCAGTGCAAATCTTCTGTGTTTATGTCAGAATGCCGACTCAGTATTGGCCGACACTGTTCACGTGAGCAGTGATGCTGACGCAGGAGTTGGCCAATACAGAGTCGGTGTTTGGACGTAGAACACAGAAACTCTGCACTGCATTCACTGCGTCAAATTGAAGTACAAAAAGTATTCTCGTCACTTCATAACATTAAGGTTGAATCACTGCAGTCACGTTGACTATTTTAACAATGTCTTTACTACTTCTCTAGAATTTGATGTGGAATGTGGAATCTCGGATTTCATCAAAAATATCTTAATTTGTGAACGACATGAGGGTGAGTACTTAAAATTTTTACATTTTTGTGTGATCTAACCTTTAAATGCATCCTTGCTGAAAAAAAAAAAAAAAAAAATTACTGATGAACAATTTAATTAAAGGTTCAGTTATGACAAATTACCACATATAGTGTAACTGAATTGTACGTTTTTCCTGGACAACAACGGTGTTCAAAATATTTTTTAAGTCTTTGGGTATGTGCCAGATCAAAAAGTGACTTTCAAAAATAAACCTACCCTAAAAAATATATAATAAGTGTGACATCTATCCCCAGTCTATCCTATAAAATGAGATAATGGAATTACTGATAATGTGTATTATGGGATTCCTTCACATTTAATTTCACATTCATGGACAAACTGAAGTGATGGCATCACATATCACTACTCTAAAATATCCCTTGTTCCTGATAACAAGAAGAAAACAATTGCAATAAAATAGGAGAGATATTATTTTCCATATACGTCCTCTAAGCCTGTGGATGTAAGGTTTTCCAGCACTAAAATCAACACGTTAGTGCAAGAATCTGCCTCTGCTCTTTGCAATCGATAGTAAAATTCCTCATTCTGTGCTCGGGTAAGTAAATGGAATTGAAAGTGGGGCAGAGGGTATTAATGCAGAGGGAGGAATATCCATTTTATCACGTCCTCCCTGCAGGCCCTGTTGATAAAAATGACAGCGGGAGCGCATTACTAATTCCACTACTGTCACAGCCCATAGTCACTTACCTTGCAAATGAAGTGCGGTAATGACACCTGCCTGACGGTCAGAACACAGGCTATACTCTCAGTAATACAGCCTAATGTTGAAATGGATCCGGGAACGAACGGCCCTAGACCTACAATGACAGCCATGTACAGTAAAACACATCAGTGCCATTTGCAAGGGTCTTTTTTTTGTTGTTGGTACAGTCATAACATAAACTACAAACCTAAAGTTATGTAAATGCATAGAATCAACAAATATGAAAACAGTTGTTGCTTGTGCCATTATACTAAATTGGTTGAAATTACACAGTTTTTCTGGCCTTGTAATAAGAATCATATAAATGACTGAATCGTAGATATGATTCAAGCTTACTCAGTTACTCTAAACAAATGAGCATATACAATGTTTTTGATGTTCGAATGAGTTCAAAAAGTACCCATTTAACTTTGTTTTACTGGCGCCCCCTCTTGTTAGTTTCCTGTAAGTTGTTGGTAAGAGGCAAAATGCATCACTTGACAAATAAATCATTTATGAGCCAGTGATTTATTGCCCAGCAAAAATAATGGCATCCATTACTGATAAATCATATTTGCTAACACATATTAATGTCATGAAATTACTAAATGAAAGGTCCATTACTGAATTTGCATGAATGTGCACCTTATATCATGCATGCGAAATTTATGACCGAAAGGGCTACTGACATATGACTTGAATTTCGCAAATGATAGTTTACCATGCAACAAAGAAGCAACCCCCACACCTATGAATTAAACATGGCACAAAAAGCGGAACATTTAATTGGATCTGAAAGCCAATTCTGAAGCCCTTTTATCTCCACATTTAATGAATTAGATTTTGTTCACACAGTAATGAAATTATTTCATCTATATTTGATTAAAAATCAGTTGGCATACAAATACAGAAATTCTTGAAAAATACAACACTTGGTTCTTGTTTGAGGTGAGGCACTTTCACATTAAACTGTAAGTTCACTAAAATGCATTAAAGAAAGCTTCTAGGACAACTTAAAGGAACAATTCACTCTCAAATATGGAAATTCTGTCATTATTTCAATCTGAATCATTTGAATTGAACAGTAACAGAATTTATATTGTTCCAACCATATAATGTGATATTTTGTTTTTGTGAAATTACACGCCGGCTTCTCCATAAAAGCCATTATTTAACAGATTATTGTCTTCCAGTGAGCTGCTAAGCAGACAACCAGATCAATGAATCAGTGAGTTGAAATCAACAACTAGATCAATGAGCAATTCATTCTTTTGAACCAATTCTTTTTCAATAAATCTGTTGATCCAGTTCATGAATCATACAAACTGAAGTTCAGCTCCCTGACTTGGTGGGTTAGTTCACCCAAAAATGAAAATTCAGTCATTAATTACTCACCCTCATGTCGTTCCACACCAGTAAGACCTTCATTCATCTTTGGAACACAAATTAAGATATTTTTGATGAAATCTGATGGCTCAGTGAGGCCTGCATTGACAGCAAGTTAATTTACACTTTCAAATGCCCAGAAAGATACTAAAGACGTATTTAAAACAGTTCATGTGACTACAGTGGTTCAACCTTAATGTAAAGCAACAAGAATAATTTTTGTGCACCAAAAAAACAAAATAATGACTTTATTCAACAATATCTAGTGATGGTAGATTTCAAAACACTGCTTCATGAAGGTTCGAAGCTTTACGAATCTTTCAAATCAGTGGTTCAGAGCATGTATCAAACTGCCAAAGTCACATGATTTCAGTATACGAGGCTTCGCTACGTCATGTGTTTTGAAATTTCAATGGTTCACGTGACTTTGGCAGTTTGATACACGATCCGAAACACTGATTCGAAACAAAAGATTCGTAAAGCTTCAAAGCTTCATGAAGCAGTGTTTTGAAATCGCCCATCACTAGATATTGTTGAATCAAGTTCTTATTTTGTTTTTTTGGCGCACAAAAATTATTTTGAATTGAACCATTCACATGAAATGTTTTAAATATGTCTTTAGTAGCTTTCTGGGCATTTGAAACTTGCTGTCAATGGAGGCCTCACTGAGCCATCGGATTTTATCAAAAATATCTTAATTTTAACATGAGGGTGAGTAATCAATGACAGAATTTTAATTTTTTAGCTAATTAATTACCGACTCACCGTTCTTGAGAAGTTTATCAGTGAAAAATTACTCAAATTACAAATTTTATGACACCGCCCCCACCCCCGATTTTTTGGAGTTTAATAAAAGTGATTGAACTGTTGTTGTACACTGTAAAAAAAATTGCTGGTTTAATTTGAAAAAGTAAGTTACCTGGTTGCCTTAAAATTTTGAGCTCATTGAAATAAAAATATTTAGTTAATACAATGAAGGCGATTGGTTTAATAAACAGAAACTGTTATGTTATCCGAACTACATTAATTATTGAAGTTGATTTGACAAAAGAAAAAATGTTGTCACAACAAATCATGAAAATAATTATATGCAGTACATGTTAAGTAATTGATGCCAGAATTTTAATTTCTGTGTGAACTGAGGAATAAGTGAGGACTGGACACATTGATAAAAAGGTGCTTTTTACAAAACGATTCAGAAGCCGAAGTTTTGATCTTGTGGAATAAAAACTGTGTTTGTACACAAAACAGAGCTTGACACAGTCCTGACCTGGTTGAATGAAGATGGTTTAATCCCTGACAGCTGATTGAATCATTCTCAGTCAGTCCTCAGCCTCTGATTAGCCTGGAGATAATCGGACACAGGTAAGTGACAGACGACCGGAGGTGGCAGCCTTGTGATAACAGCCTCAGTGCAGATAAGAGAACAGACTGATGCAATTGAGCTAAAGCTCTGGTTTGAGTTTGTCCTCCTGTAAGCCAATCAACAGGCTTTCCGTTTATGACGGAGAACACAAAACTTGCTCTTAGACCGTTCCGTTACAAAATCAGTCCGCACAGCGTCCAATCACGCCACCGCTCAGCAATCTGTTCAACAAATTGTGGGCCCTCATCCAGGGAATCAAACTGGTCATTCTGGTTGGACCACCAGAGCTTGTTTCTTAGTCCATCCCTGCTTCCTTCAGTGAACTGAACATCTGTTGGCCTGCTAAAGCCACAACTCCTCAGTCTCTCCCTCACTCTGCATGAAAACAACAGGGACGTGCGAGCGGAGAGAGCCAGGAGAGTCCTTTACAGTGCAGATGCTGTCGGTCCGCCGCATGCTGCGATCTCATTCACACTGTTTTCCTGCACAATCAAGTGGGTGAGATGCACACACAAACACACAGCTCTTTTCAACACTGCACCAGAAGAGGCTTGAAATGGGAAAATGTCTGTCTGAAGAAAATAAATAAATAAGATGCATGATTGAAATACACTCAGACATTCATTTCAAAACAGAGAGAGAGAGAGAAAGATGGGGAGTGAATGATCTGTTGACCAAGCATTGGAGCTCCTGTGTAGCAATACTAGCATATGTATCTACTTGGAATGAGAGACGTGACAGGGTCTGTGGGGGATATTCGGGTTGTTTTCTTCATGCCTCATGCTTTTTTTCTTTGTGATTGGGAAGAATCACAGCCTGAGCCGAGCTTGGGATTTAGCACACATGATTAGAATTCTACCAACATGGCCTCTGAAGCAAATCATTTGCCAGGTCCTGAGGGGGTTAAAGGCAACACATTTTACATATTAGTATCTATCAGCTGACACAATGCAGGGGTAGTGATGCCGATACAACAGACTGCTGCTTAAAACAGCAGCAGCACACATAAAACACAAGTCACTAAATGTTGTTCAAATCACATCCTTAGCCCTTAAAGGCACAGTTCACGCAAAAATGAAATCCATTCACATAAACAAAAATGTTTTTTTTACTCAACCTCATGTCATTCCAAATCTTTCTCAGTTTTTTTTTTTGAAGAATTATTGGCTCTATAGAACAGTTCATAGCACCCATTACAAATAATAATAATAATAATAATAATAATAATACAAAAATAAAAACCTTTTTATGTGTGATGGACATGCTGACATTTAGGTGATTATTTACAGATCATTTAAAAATGATTTAAAAATGGCATGTCCAACATGCTCTCATGACTAATTTGTCCGAGGTGACTAAATTGCATATTGTACATCTCAGTTTGCAGAAAAAAGGTTTTAACTTTCATAGTTTTTTTTCCCTATAACAATCACGGTTAGTGTTTGGGCTTCATATTTAGGTTAGGAAAATCAGTGGATCAGTGACTAATTGTATATGCCCACTTCCCTACTATATGGTAGGTGAAAAACAGTATGTAATAAAGAGTCGTTGTATGAATTCAGAGTATTTATAAAACAGTAGGCAAAAACTACTTGGTTACTATCGCCAAGATTCCTAAGTGCGCATTTGATGGACACTGGTACTATTAGGCCATGGGAGAGGAGTTGTGAATGGCAGTAAAACGGCCACTGACAGTCACATGACAATGACACCATGGTGGATGTATGTCGAGGATTTCATTCATACTATTTAGACCATACTTTTTTAATGGTCACAAAGTATATTTGTATTCAAACCTGCTTAGTATATAATTTCAGATGCAGGGTTTGTAATATGGTGCATATGTTTTTTAGAGCTTATATTTAATTATTGTTATCAAAAATGTCCACTTTTGTGTTCAACAGAAAAAAATAACAGCATGGATTTGGAATGACATGAGGATGAGAAAATAATGACAAAATGTTCATATTTTGGCAAATTATTCCTTTAACCCGTTAGCATTCCTGTAAGATTTGAATAGAACGATTAAAAAAATACCCAAAGTAAATAGCATGCTGTTTTTGAACCATTTGGAGTATATGCATGGTTTTGATCTCTTTTGAAAGGTATGTGTACTGCAGGCGGTACAGTGGAATGCTAACAGGTTAGCAAATAAGGACAGAATTATTCTGAGGAATAAAATATGATAAATAACATTTATAAAGTAAAAAAAAAGACGTGCTTAGAGAAAACCACGCATTATGAAAGACAGAGATGCCTGGTATTTATGTTTCTGATAAATTATGTAAATCATTCATTGAATTCAACAGGTCATCTATTGAATGGCTTTTCAGAAAGTTACAACAGATCAAAGGATACCAATTATTAATTCAGTGCTGATATTTTCATCAAATCCACGTCATCTCATTTTAGGTGCTGCACATGTGAATATAAATCTCTTTTCTCACTTTAATTTCATGTATCAGGAAAATCTTTGTCAAGGCACTGTTTGCTTTGACGAGGTGGCGCGGTAATCACTGCCAATCCTCATCGGTGAGAGACCATTACAAGCTAAGCCATGTGTTCAAGCATCAAAACCTGGAACTGGCTTTGTGTCCTGCTTGAAGAGGTGGCGCTGAATTAAGGATGACATCTCATTGGACTTTCTGGACAAATACCAACACACAGTTTGACGCACTTCAACAAATCTGGACACATTGACATTGACATACTCCTTGGCTAGGGGATGTCCCTGGTTTGTAACAAAGGTACAGCGGCAAAACATTCGTCTCAGTTTCTCTTTCTATCAGCAGAAGCCCCTGGAGAAGGGTAGGCACAGCCCCACCATCTGCTAACTGCGTCTGGAAGAGCCAGAATGGCTGCCAGTACCCAGATGATAGAACTGGCCAGCAAAAAATCCATGCATGATAAACCTGCAACTGTACATATTACCTCTTCCACACTATTCAATTTGTGATGCTTGGAGCAAGGAGAATACTGTCAGAAGACCAGGAGGCCCTAATTGGTACGTATATCAATAGGATGTCAGATATTTATTCATTTGAGCAACCTGGATGCAGACTTGAACAACCTGGATGCAACAGAAAAGGGCTGTACCACATGTAGTGTATATGCTCATTTATCTACCAATGGTTTTTATGGGAATACCAGACAGGAGAGCATTATAGTCCACTCTATAAATGAGTCAGTTTCCCTATAGTCTACTTAAGAGAGAAACTGTTTGCTTAATACATAATAGATGACACAGTGCAGTTTTGGATGATGCCAAATGTGGATCTCAAATTCTAATATCAGTCACAAAGGGATGATTTTTAAAGCCGAAGAACACGTCCCCATTTTCCATTGGCTAGAAAATCACATAGCCCAGACTATCGATATAAACTTATTTTAAGAGTTATATGCAGTGAAGCAAAACTACCAGCTAAAAGGTGAATCACAACATTACAAGTACTTAACGGCTTTAAAGAGGGAAAGAACTACAATTCCATGAAAATTATGGAGAAATTTAAAACTATTTGTTTAAAGATGCTCATTATGTATATGGAAATAATACTTTTTATGTTTATTGCATATTATGCATACATATTAAGTCATTGGAGAGCATATGGAAACTGACTTTACATCATTTGCAGTGCTAAAGAGGGCAGGGGCTAAAATGTTCTTTTGGGGGCAATTTACATATCATGATTCACTGATTGGTGGAGATTTCTGTGCAGAATCAATGTAGTTTAAACATGATTATTTAAAAAACAAGTTAAAATTAATGCAAGCTTAATCAAAATCATATACCATTGATTAACAACCTCGTAGCTCACAGTAGGTATGTCTTTAAAGGTTTATAAGTTCTAGTTCAAAATCAATTGGCCTATAGTAAAAAAAGGTTTTTATTTCCAGAACCAGACTGTTGCACTCTATTGGTTAAGCCAATGTTGCTGTGATGGGCTGATCGAACCTGACACAGCAACAAATCAAAACAGAGCATTTTAAGAAAGAGAGATTTTAAGAAAACAGACAGCAGATCTTTTGTCGACTTTCTACCCAATTAGGAGCATCTCTCCTCTTGTCGCTCTCTATTTTCCCCTTTATCCTCTTTCCTCTCTTTCTGTCTTCTCTTCACCCTCTGTGCACATCTTTTCACCTCTATTGGCACGGATAAAGCAATCTAATGTAGGACTACTCCTTTGAGTTCTCTGGATTTTGCACCTTTGCAAAATCATATGGGAGGAAAGGGGAAAGAATGGGAGACTGCAAAGTGAAAGAAGAAGGAGAAACAGTAAAGAGAGAATGAGAGGAAAAGAGAGAAATGGGGGGGCGGTGGGGGCCTGGGAGTGCACGTCAGCGCTGCTGAGAAGAACCTCATTTTCCAAGACCATCTGTTACCAGTCCCTGAGCTGAAAGCTCCATTTATGTCATTCTTACCACTGCCACACAAGCAAAGCTTCCTCTCTACTACTGCATACACCACAACTCTGACTCTTTCATCAGCAACTCACTGCCATTGTAACAATCATACAGATTTATAGCCTATACATGATACAATATTTAAACAATATCACACAAGCAAGAGCTCTGTTGTTCCAAATACAGCTGTAATTTGGCCACAGGTATTCAGAGCCATGCTGATATTTAGACCTGTTAGATTCAGTTCAATAAGCTGGAAGGTAATATGGAGTAACTACATTTTACACACAATAGACAGTTGCCAATTTCTGCTTCACCAATGAAAATAATGAACTAATGAATTCAAAACAAAACCAGCACTAAATGAGCACAGTGATTATTCAATAAATCAGTTGAGTGAACGATTCAATGACTCGCTCATAAAGTCACTTGTTTCATTTTTGTTAATAAAGTTCGTTTATGAATTAATCAACAGAGTGAAAGACTTGGTCCATTCCTGAATGAATCAGTGTTATTTTAATGAATCAGTTGAATGAATGATTCACTGACTCACTCATAAGGACACTGGTCACCACCAAAGTCCCTTTAAGACAAGTCATTTCACTCGGCGGCCATCTTTGAAACGCCTCTCGGGCATCCTGGGCATCATGCCCTATCTCTTTGAATGGGGAAACATCAAATTCTCCAAAACTGTTCACCAACCTTACGATTACATTTCATATTTGAAATCTGACAACAGCTGTCTTATAAATGTTTTATCCAAACGCTCGAATCATGACAAAAAAATGCATTTTTTAGGCTGGATCAAGCTAATGTGCATGCGCAGACCTAAATGCGTGTCTCTTTTGCCATGTTTCAGAGGCGCGCGTCTGACTGTTTCTATAGAAACCGGTGCTTCTAACAGCTGCTGCAGTGACGCGATGACTTTACCAGTCGGCGATTGGCTCTTATTTAGAAGGCGGGACTTATTCCGCCATATTGTGCGTTACGCTTTCTCCCATTCAAAACAATACGAGTTTTGTTTTATTCTATAGTCTTTGTCACCACCTACTGGTGTAATGATGTAGCATGGATAAAGAGTAACTGAAATCCCCATAATACACAAAGGGCTGTGTTTCAGAATTGTAAGCAGATATGTGCTTAAAGGGTTAGTTCACCCTCATGTCGTTCCACACCCATAAGTCCTTTGTTCATCTTCAGAACACAAATTAAGATATTTATGATGAAATCCGAGAGGTATATTTTTGTCCATAGACAGCAATTTAACCGACATTTTCAAGGTCCAGAAAGGTACTAAAGACATCGTTAAAACAGACTGTAGTGGTTCAACCTTAATTTTATGAAGCGATGAGAATACTTTTTGTGTGCAAAAACGAAATAAAAAATACGACTTTATTCAACAATCTCTTCTCTTCACTGTCATTATCCTTACGCAGGTGAAACAATAAGCACAGTGAAGGCTTCCATGTTTACGTCTGAATGCCAGCTCAGTATTGGCCAAAGCTGATCACATGAGCAGCACGATGTATGATCCTTACACAGAAGCCGGCCAATAATGAGTGGCCATTCTGACGTAGAACCTGGAAGCGCTGGACGTAAACAATGTATAAAAATGACACAGAAGAGAATTTATTGTTGTTAAAGTCAGTACTTTTGTTTTGTTTGTATTCTCGTCACTTTATAACATTAAGGTTGAACTACTGCAGTCATGTCAACTTTTTTAACAATGTCTTTAGTACGTTTCTGGACCTTGAAATTGTCGGTTAAAGGTGCTCTAAGCGATCCTGGGTGGAGTATCTTCCTGTTGACGTTCGAAGTGTTGTCAAACAAAACAGAGGCTAGCTAGACCCTCCCTCCTCCTCCTCCTCCTCCTCCTCCTCCCCCTCCCCTCCGTGCTTCCTGAAACAGTCATGAACGCACATTTAAAATCATTCTTGTCGGTTATTGGCTGGAGCATGTTTATTATGTTTCGTGGTCCAGGCTGTTTTGGCCTAAAACATCACTTAGAGCACCTTTAAATTCTGTCATTTATTACTTACCCTCATACCGTTCCACACCCGCAAGACCTTCGTTAATCTTCGGAACACAAATTAAGATATTTTAGTTGAAATCCGATGGCTCCGTGAGGCCTCCATAGGGAGCAATGACACTTCCTCTCTCAAGATCCATAAAGGTACTAAAAACAAATTTAAATCAGTTCATGTGAGTACAGTGGTTCAATATTAATATTATAAAGCGACGAGAATATTTTTGGAGCGCCAAAAAAACAAAATAACGACTTATTTAGTGATGGCCGATTTCAAAACACTGCTTCATGAAGCATCGGAGCACAAATGAATCAGTGTGTCGAATCATGATTCAGATCGCGTCAAACTGCCAACGGCTGAAATCACGTGACTTCCTGATTCGACACACTGATTCACTGTGCTCCGATGCTTCCTGAAGCATTGTTTTGAAATCGGCCATCACTAAATAAGTCATTTTGTTATTTTTGGCGCTCCAAAAATATTCTCGTCGCTTTATAATATTAATATTGAACCACTGTACTCACATGAACCGATTTAAATATGTTTTTAGTACCTTTATGGATCTTGAGAGAAGAAGTGTCATTGCTCCCTATGGAGGCCTCACGGAGCCATCGGATTTCAACTAAAATATCTTAATTTGTGTTCTGAAGATTAACGAAGGTCTTACGGGTGTGGAACGGCATGAGGGTAAGTAATAAATGACAGAATTTTCATTTTTGGTTGAACTAACCCTCTAAATTGCTGTCTATAGACAAGAATATACCTCTTGGATTTCATCAAAAATATCTTAATTTGTGTTCTGAAGATGAACGAAGGTCTTACGGGTGTGGAACAATGTGAGGGTGAGTAATTAAAGACAGAATTTTCATTTTTGGGTGATCTAACCTTTTAAAGTCACCAAGAAATCAAAATTGACCATTATTATTTTTATGGAAAATTATTTCTTACTGGCGTGAGGTGCAACTCACATGATATTGCAGCAATAGCAATGGACAAAATCAACACATACAGCGCTACATGTTTACTTGTTCGCCATTTCACTCAGATATACATAAGAAGGAAGGAAAGACCACCGCTACTTCCATTTCATACCGCCAATGCATTACGCCTTTCAAAGCTGTTTTCTCAGCGTCTTTGATAATCAAACGTCACTCATAAAAGAGTACCGATTTGCCTTCAATTTGAAGCTTTTGTATGTAATCTCCATTAACTGTCACAAACTGAAAAATCAGGGCTAAAATCATGTAGTGTGTGGGTAACCTGCTAAATATCCATCAGGCATCATCAGAGAAGTATTGGCACTTCTCTGAGATCAGGTTTTTGAAAATTCACACACACAATCGCCTCTCATGTTAACGAGTAATCGATTTGCCTGTGATTTCAGGCTTTTGTCTGCTATCTCCATTTACTGTTGGCAAGCAAAAAATCAGGGCTAAAATCATGTAGTGTGTTGGCGGCATAAGTGCTTACAAACGTTTTTGAGAAACGCAAAACTTTTGGCAGTTCTTCTGAAACTCACAAACCCAGACAGACAAGTGGTTTGATACAAACAGTTAAAAGTTCCAGTGCTGTTGGATAGGATATCAGCTAATAAAATTCAATGACTAGACCTATAAATAAATAAATAAAAGCTGTAAAAAGTTGACATTTTCTGAAAATACCACAGCATGATTAATAATATCAGATCAGAATGATCAGATCTAAACTGTTTTATTGCTCTGCTCTGTTATCTCTGATATG
This sequence comes from Megalobrama amblycephala, assembly GCF_018812025.1. Lineage (NCBI taxonomy): Eukaryota > Metazoa > Chordata > Actinopteri > Cypriniformes > Xenocyprididae > Megalobrama > Megalobrama amblycephala. The sequence continues at coordinate 19,028,340 of NC_063053.1, read as the reverse complement.
AAGCATAAAATATTCAAAGCAACAGCTGCCAGAACTGTTACTCTGTACGTTTTTACATTATAAGTCTGAAGTGTTACAAAGAAAATATAAGAAGAGAATTGACAGTGAATAGCTGAGAAACAGAAACGAAACACTGCAGGGGGTTAAGAAATAGGCGCGGAAAATGGAAAAGGCCAAGCGTGCTGTGTTCAAAGCACTGCCTGAACACAGTAGTTTACCTGGCTGACTCTTTCCTATTGATGGGTGCTGGATTGTTTGCACTATACTGTGACTGAGTGAGACACTTCTTTAATCAATTTGTGGGGAGATCATGCTGTAACCTTTGCAGTGAGATGCAGGGGTGGTCAGGAGGTATTGAACGTAAGGGCTCCCACACACCATACATTTATTGAAAAGATGTCTGGTTAGACTAACCTGGTAAACTAACAACATACAAAAACTCTGTGTTTCCGTGAATAACCCAATATAACTGTGCATTGAAAAAAGCTGTAGATGTTTGCTTAGTTGTATGCATTACAATCAGATCATCAGGTTGTCACTTGTTATAAAATGCATTTGTACATTCTGTGTCAAAAAATATGTTGACTGAAATATCTCATCTCTTATGTCATCATAAGTCGAATAAGTGCTGTCAAATAAATGTTCCTTGAAACCATCTATTCATCAAATAACCCTGTATCACAGTTTCCACAATAATATTAAGTATAGAACAACTTTTTCAACTATTAATAATAAGAAATGTCACTTGAGCACCAAATCAGCATATTAAAAATAAGATTTCTGAAATATCATGTAATACACTGAGGATTGGAAATGCAGCTATGCCATGACAGGAATAAATTATTTTAAAATATATTATTAAAATAGAAAACTGTTTTTAACTGTAATTTCTATCAAATAAATGCAGCCTTAGAAGACTTATTTTCAAAAACATTAATAAAAACCCCAAACTTTTGAACAGTAGTTGTATGAATAGGCCTATTCTTCTCAATTAATGGTCACAAACCCTGTACAAGTAGGCCTATCATGGACTGAAACCTTGGTCTTTAAATGTTCAAATCTTGAAAAGGGTGACCTATGACCTATGTTTTTGAGTTGTGACTATTATTATGACTATTATTGTGCCCTTGAGAAGGGAATCAATAATGACTGTTGATATATTAAGAAGAAAACAAACCCCAACAAAAACCAGTGTCCTGATACCTGTTGATATGTACCTGACTGAACAGAATTTTCACAGATACAGAGAAGATGGTGAATAGAAAATGTTTCTGACTGAAAATACAGTATAAAGTCAAGGAATCCTCATGTTTTGTTCTTCACTGCACACTGAGACAGACACCAAGGACGCCTCAACTCCTTCGACCTACTTAAGTTGGTCAAAGTAAAGTGTGTCATAAGCTCAGTTTCACTGAGAGTGAGAGAGAGAGAGAGAGAGAGAGAGAGAGAGAGAGAGAGAGCAAGTTAGGCGATAAAGATTTGCTGTCAGTCATATTGCAATGGTCACATCACTACATATTCAATTCACTGATTCTTTAGATAAGGGCCAAAACATGTTTTAAAAGTTAGTTTTTTATTATTTAATAATACATTATTTTTAAACTGATATATTTGTAGACAAAGGTCTCAGCTAATGAACCAAAATGTTTTTTTTTCTAAAAATGTACATTTATTCAATTCGGAACTTAACTTGTGTCAACTCCGTCAGATGCATTAAAAAGCATGATATTTTAATTTGATCCATCCAAAAACAGTGTAAAGTCTTCATTGTGTAACAATGGTGTTCAGTAAAGGAGCTAAGTGAAAAACAAAATATCTTGGGTTAGGGTTATTATGAACAATCCAGTTCCTAAATGATCTAATCTCCTTTTTAATATTACACATATAACTAATGTTCTAGGTAAATCATGTAGTTCAGCTGATGTTTTAATATTTTGACACAATGAATTGAAAAAAAAAGAATAAGACATTTCTTTCAAAATGAACAAAAACCTTCACCTGACGGTGTTAAATACTGACGGAGTTGACAAATACTGGTGCTATTGGCTGGGGCCAAATTTACACTATATGTAAATAGAATCATGAAACAACATTAGAAGAATTCCCCATATGCAAAAAAAAAACAAAAAAAAAAACATATTAAATAACATTATATTGACTTTTTGAGAGCACTTGTCAACCGTCAGACATAAAGCTGACGTCTGACAAAATTGATTTTTTTCCACCTTAACCACGTGATGTACAGTGGAGTAATTTTTTCTTTCTCAGTTGTAGCTGCCTTAATAAACATAACAAAAATGCCAAGATGAAACTATTACACCGGGATGACAGAGTTGACATGTTAAAACTGTGACTGCAGAGACTTCAACATTGTTTGTATAAAATACAAAAAATATATATATATAAAATTTCCAGGACTATGTGTCCTACTGGAGATCCACAATGAGCAAGAAATAGTAAGTGCTCCTCAGAGTTAAAGATGATGATGATATTGCCTGATTTATTCAGAATTATAAAAAAAATCCAGACGGAGTTGACGCAAAGTGAGGACACAACTTTGATGGGCATTTTTTTTAATGAAAAATATAATTCAAGACTTACTTTTTGTATTGTTTTATATAAGACAGATCACTGCCTTTCAATTTAAATGTGTATTTTTTTAATGCATTTTTAAACACTTTGTTTGGCAATTTCACATTGTTACCTCATGCTGAGGACAGGTTAAATTACATGTATTTCCAAGTATAGAGCATGTATTTAAAATAATACAAACAAAATAATTTAAAAATAAAATCAGTGAATGTCCTGAGTATCCAGATTTCCTTTAGATGTAACTTTTTAAGTATTTTTATTTTGATGAATTTATATATTTTTAACATAAAGAGGGTTTTTTGTGTGTAGTTTTGTTCCTTATCTCAAGAATCAGTGAATTAAGTTTTCCTCAGGTTGAGCCATCGTTGAACCTCTTTAAAATTTGTAACCTCAAAGACAGTCATCATCTGCATGCATCTTTTGTCATCAAGGACCTCTGTTTCTATGCAAATCTCTTTAAAAGGTCGTAGTCAATGTGATGACGATGCTAAAATTAAACTTTTCGCTGACAATTTGCTTTGAGCGGTTAAGCAAGTGAAACACCAGCCCAGGGAATTCAGACTTCTACCGGTGCATGAGAACCACTGGTTTTCGTACAGCTTCGCACTTGGCCACGACAAACTCACTGTATAAGCGTGTGTTGAACACAAAGCAAAAAGAAACCCCGCTCTGCTACTATCACCACACACAAAGAAACATGGAAGAACATGCGATAGAGCACCAAAATGTGATGTAATTCAATGTGATATTAATGATATCTTTCTCAGACGTGACATTCATTTAGAAAAACCAAACTGGCAGACGCCAGGTTCGCAGACTTGGAGAAGCAGGAGTGTTTTGACATATTAAATGACTGCAGACAGCGGTGCGCTCCCCGCTCTGCATTCAGCCCACGTTTCCGGAACATTCTGAGCGCGCTCCTGTGGCTCTGCCTGACCCACCGCCAGCCCTCCTCAGATCACATTCAAAGTGATTGTGCTGTTCAATATTTCATTGACATCAGCCTCAAAGATTGTTGCTACAGTGACACCAGAGATAATTATTTTTTACCACAGTCTTTTTTGAGATGTTTTTACCCCCTCCTCTCCCTGGCTCCAGCCATTCCTGTGGAGAATTGTTCTGCATAAATCAGCTGGTGGAATATTGAATCAGCCTCACCACGGGGAATGTGTTTTTGTGTGTGTATGTGTGACTGATTATTACAAAGAGTCAAGGCGCAAAACCAGACAAACAGCGCCGCTAAGTGGGCAGCTCTGGAACACAAAACACAAACATTCAGTCATCGTTTAGTCACCTTCATGTCGTTGCAAATACAAACCCGTATTACTAGCTAGTTTTATTCTACGGGGCACAGAATACCACAGATATTTTGAAGAATATTTAAATCCAAAACTGTAACGGAGACCACTGACTTCTGTTTTGTTTAGAAGGAGAAAAAAAAAACATAGCCTACAGGTTTTGAACGACATGAGGGTGAGTAAATGATGACAGAGTGCATTTTTAGGGCTATTAGGTTTCTAGTGATTGACGTTACATTTTGACTGACTGAGAGGTTTTAAGTCAAATCAGGTTATGGTGTAAAGCATTATCTGCCTCGTACAGAAATCGTATTGCGCGGAAAGAGCGCCGCCATAAGCAGCATCATATAATTACTTCATATTGCCCAAGGTAAGGACATCTGCCAGGCATATAAATGCTATAATGCAATGCAAACCTCTGAGATCTTTGGGGGAAACACTATTGTTATCCACTAGCTGTGATTATTATGTGCATATTTAATAGTTTTTTACAGGCATGCTAATGAAATACTCTTCAAAAAATGTCAAACAGGTCTTGCATGCGCGCATAATATCCATGAAGAATAAATGAAGGCATTCCCAGCCCTTGATCAACAGTTTTATTGGAGGGGGGGTCAGTTTAGTCTAAATGCTAAAGAAACCTTGAAAGGAACAGCAGATCGTTTATCGTTTGATCTACATTGTCAAATAGCCTAAATGTGAGAACGGAATCCGATGGCAAAATATACAGCTGTTGATGCAGTGACTTAAAAAATGTTGATTGTATCCTCTGTGTGGATAGAGTTTAACAAGCATCAGCTTAAATGGTCAGTTTTTGCCTTTCATGGTTCTTTTTGAAAGTGTAACTATTCTTTTTGAAAATGTAGCGATTCTTTTTGGGAAAAATAGCTATTCTTTTTGGGAAAGTAGTGATTCTTTTTTTTGGAAACATAGCGATTCTTTTTTTGGAAAAAGTAGTGATTCTTTTTGAAAATGTAGCGATTCTTTTTTTTTTTTTAAGAAAGTAGCGATTCTTTTGGGAAAGTAGCGAGTCTTTTTGAAAAATTTAACGATTCTTTTTGATTATAAAAAATAAACAGCTCTCAAAATCCATGAGCTTGGATTCAAACTCAGGATTCTTGGTACTGTCCACAAAGCCATCAGAAAGTGGGAGATTGAGCCCGTTTGATAAATATTAGAACCTCTTGTGGGGGGACAGAATTCGATGGCAAACATACAGCTGTCGAAATCTGCCCCCCCCCCTCCCCTCCATATGATGAGAGATGTTGATGCAGTGACTTAAAAGATGCTGATTCTATCGTGTGTGTGGATGGAGTTTAACAAGCATCAGCTTAAATGGTCAGTTTTTGCCTTTCATGGTTCTTTTTGAAAGTGTAACTATTCTTTTTGAAAATGTAGCGATTCTTTTTGGGAAAAATAGCTATTCTTTTTGGGAAAGTAGTGATTCTTTTTTTTTGGAAACATAGCGATTCTTTTTTTGGAAAAAGTAGTGATTCTTTTTGAAAATGTAGCGATTCTTTTTTTTAAAGAAAGTAGCGATTCTTTTGGGAAAGTAGCGAGTCTTTTTGAAAAATGTAAAAATGTTCTTTTTGATTATAAAAAAATATACAGCTCTCAAAATCCATGAGCTTGGATTCAAACTCAGGATTCTTGGTACTGTCCACTAAGCCATCAGAAAATGGAAGACTGAGCCCGTTTGATAAATATTAGAACCTCTTGTGGGGGGACAGAATTCGATGGCAAACATACCCCCCCCCCTCCCCTCCATATGATGAGAGATGCTGATGCAGTGACTTAAAAGATGCTGATTCTATCGTGTGTGTGGATGGAGTTTAACCAGTAACAGTTTAAATGGTCATTTTTTGCCTTTTTGCTATTTATTATGATATTTAATATGTTGACAGGAAGCTAAATAGGTGAGAGAAAGCAGACGGGATCCGGAAAATTCCACGAACCTAGACTCAAACCTATAATTCTGTGCACGCAACTGCACCAGAGGTCAACACGCTGTCCACAAAGCCATCGGGAAATGTGAGGCTGAGCCCGTTTGATAAATATTAGAACCCCATGGGGGGGTGAGAGATATTTTTGCCATTTTTGCCATTTATTATGATATGAAATATGTTGACAGGACGCAAAATTGGAGATAGAAGGCAGACAGGATCTGGAAAAGACCATGAGGCAGGACTCAACTCAGGATTCCTTGTGCATAACAGCACCAGATGTCAGCACACTGTCCACAAGGCTATCGGGAACTGCAAGCCTCAGTCAGTTTGATAAATATTAGAACGTCGTGGTGGTGGTGGTGGGGGTTATCCTGTGTGTGGATGGAGTTTAACCAGCATCAGTTTCATCAGTTTAAATGTTAATTTTTTGCCTTTGTGCCATTTATTATAATATGAAATATGTTGACAGGAAGGAACACAAAAAGGCATAAAATCTTCAGACTTCCCCCTCCGGTTCACTGTTTTTATGAATCACAAATCACTAGGCCAACAAAGCTCTCTGCAGACAGGGGCCCTGGGTTACTGTGGTCACATGGGAACCCTGCAGACATCATTTGCACAAGACTGCCAGAGACCCCCCCCCACACACACACACACTACACACACACACACACACACACACACACACACACACACACACACACATCAGGAGACCTTGAACAGGTCAGTGCTGCTAACTAACTACACGGACACATGTTTGTGAAGACTTGCTGTCTACACAGATTTTTCTAATGAACTACATTGTATTGAAGTACATAACCCCATTCATGTCTACCATAATTCTGCCAGATCCGAGGGTCCACAGCCCAATTCTGGTTTGGGTTCTTGCAGACCAACAACAGGCTGCAGTGCAATAGTAAATCTATAGTTTGAGCTGACAATTGCTCTGCACTGAAATCCTTGTAAGTTCAGATTGACTTTGTTAAAACTGGTTTACTCAGTTTGTAGTATTCAAACATTTAATATTTAATTATACTATTGCATTATATTTAGTGCGCAGTGATCACTTGATGTCTAAGACCAGGATAGTACATTTTAAGTACCACAAAAGCAAGGTCTCGAGACACTTTTTTCTTTAAAAAAAAAAAAAAAAAAAAAGCAGCACCACTAACAGTGCAAAAAAAGTGCAGTGTAGACAGCGTCATTGCTTATAACAGGAATTTTGTCGAGAGTCCAGAACTTGCGCTGTGTGATTGACAGCTTCAGCGATTATTAAGGGAGTGTTCTTTGATTGCTTTTTATATATAATTTAATCACAATTTAAATAAATAATTTTCATGCTACTAAGGCCACATACACACTAAGTTTCAGGAGTGACAACCACATTTAAATATGGGAAAAGCTTGTTGTTTAAGCTCGGCTCATAAAGCGATCGAGTTTACGGAGTTATTAAAGTGAGCAGATGTGGGCCTTGTTCGCTGTTTTTCTAGAAAGATCTGGAAGCGCTCCTGCTGCTTTCCCTGTGATTTCTTCACCACACATGCAGAAGAGAAACATCTCATCATTAACAACTAGTTGTTCAGTTCTGTACACACTGTGTAGAATGTTTGTAAATGCGGTTGTCACTACCTGTATTTTTCGGGAGTTAATTTGGTTGTAGAATGCGGTTGTGACTCCCTTATTTTACTGAACTCTATGTGTACAGAATGCGATTAAGCACTAAAAGGTGAACTGGCAACCGAATTTAGCTGCAGTCTGTATGTGGCCTAAGAGAAACAATGTGAAGTTGACCATTTAGTTACCGGCTTGATTTACTGATGCATAAACAGCAATAAACATCAAACTACATCAAAATGTGACAAAATCCAAAATGAGTTCTGAAACTTACAGGATGTTTTTATAGTACCATGACCTCTTACATGCAAACAGATCAAGGAAAATTTTATTTCTCAGTTCATGACCCCTTTAAAGCCATAGTTGAGCTGATGAATGTAACTACCAGAACATAAATAAACCTGAGCATTATTCTGAGCTTAACTATACTGCACTGAATAACAGTAATCCCCCAAAACTACCCACACCTCCCAGTGACTTGTGCTTCATGCTTTGTTTTCAGCTGATGTAAAGAAGACCCTATCCAGGAATAAGTTACCCATGCAAAGCTTTGGGACCTGACTCCTGGCAACATACCTGGCCATGTACTAAAAGACTGTACTGAAGATGACAGATGTCTTAACAGACAACACCTCGCTGAGCCAGGCAGTTGTCCCCACTTCTCAAGTCCATCATCATACCTGTACCAAAGTTGTCATCTGTGTCCTGTCTGAATGACTACCATCCCATAGCACTGACCCCAATCAACCACATCACGTCTAGTCTCCCTAACACACTGGACCTGCTCCAGTTTGCATACCATCTGAACTGCTTTACGGACGATGCAATATCCTTCACCATCCACCAAGCTCTGGAGCAGAAAAACTCGTTAGAAAACTTAGAATGCTGTTTTTCGACAAAGGAGGTTGTGATGGGCTGACCATCGACAACTCAACTGTGGAGTCAGCAGTACTAAATTCCTGGGGGTGCATATCATATACCTTTTCCACCAACATGAACCGGGTGTTAGCTCATAGCTAGTGCTATGGCCGGTTCGGAGTTGGTTCGACTGGCGAGCCTTCTAAGAACTGGTTTGCCTTTCCACAGGATAGAGAGCCACCGAAGAGCCAGGTCTTACGCCACTGTATACGTCTTATCTTTCTCAGCAACGCTAGAGCCAAACACACCATCAACAATGGCGGACGTTGCATTACTATTGATGCTCATGGCTTTGGAACCCACATCGGCATCCAAACACGGCAAATCCAGTTCGTGCAGCTCACTGTAATTTGTACAGGTGGAGATTGCGGTCACAAGTTTCTGTTTGCCTTGTTGGTCACGGTGACCCTACCACAAGCGGTTCTTACTTCTAGACCAGTGGTTCTCAAACCTGTCCTGGGGACCCCCCACCACTGCACATTTTGCATGTCTCCCTCATCTAACACACCCAATTCAACTCTTGCAGTCTCTACTAATTAGCTGATGACTTGAATTAGGTGTGTTAGGTGAGGGTGGCAAGCAAAATATGCAGTGGTGGGGGGTCCCCAGGACAGGTTTGAGAACCACTGTTCTAGACCAGCAATGTTTCGGTGCTACTTGCGAACCACTTTTCCTGGTTCAGAGCTGGTGTTTTGGGTGTCGAAAGACAAAGAACTGATCTAAAACTAGGCTCTGGACCAGCATGTAAACTGCCTTGGTATGTCTAAAGTTTTAAGTATGTGTATAGTAAGATTACTCGCTATAAAGTTTATATATGTACATGATTTATATAAGTTTTATATGTATCATTTCTTTGTTTTGTGTTTATTCATCTTTGTCTCCACATACAGCGAATGACAAAGCTCACTTGAACTTCAATGAGAGCTAAAGCTACAAGTATCAGTCTTTTTAGTCCAAAATAGAACAATCAAGAGTGAAATTGAACTGACGATATCAAGCGATACCACAGAATTGTTGTGCTGGCTTGACTTTGCATAATTTGGCTGCTATAAATGTGTAACAAAATCCCTCCAGGCTTAGATATATTTAACATCTGTATTAATCATTGAAGACCTATGCTATTTAACATTCAAGCCAAAACACAGAAAGCCTGCATTTCTGATTAAGCACTCAAAGACATCAGGATTCACTTTTTTTAAAGAATTTATTTGTGTACAATGTACAAGAACATTTTCAGGCCGATGGTCTTCCCTGAAGATCTTACTGTAATAGGAAAAAAAAGACATTACAGTGAGATTTATATAAAACAGTCTTAAACTACATAAAACTATTACACACAAACTACCCATACAAAATCCCTAAATATGTTTATCAACGACAAATGCTCACTTCAAGGGTGAGTGTAACTGAGGGACAGGTTGTTTCTGAGAACTCCAGGGGATACTGTCACACTTGCAGACATGCAGTCAAGTGGCTAGTTTAACTCAAATGAGTGAATGCTAACCACACAGCATGCTACAAATTAGTAGTGACTTAGTCAAATAAGTTGACTGGAACAATTTCAAGTACATAAAATAAAATAGATATTTTTGTCCATGTTAGAAACAGGATCCTTTAAATATCTGCAAGTGGGGTGAGGCATTAGGATTGAACATGCAAAGCACTTCAAGTAACTGGTAAAAGTGGATCACATCAGCACACCATGCCGATTTCCACTCTACCTTCTCCTGAAACCTCAAGTCTTTCACTTCTGTAAACATCCGAGGGAAGCAAGAGAGGGCAAAAGATCGGACAGAAATGAGAACTTTCAACTAACTCTAGCAATGTCTAGAAATGCTCTCTGAAATTTTAATGCTGGTTATGTGAATTACACCCCAGAAAACAGACTGTCGTATGAATTTGCAAATCGTTTTCAGAGAGCACTTGCAATATAGTTTTTTCTACAGATTACTACATAGTAGCACTTCACTATTAGTGGGAACACTACTTTCACTACTCAGGGGGGATTAAATATAGCTGCTAAGAATCATTTTCAACCACATACTGGTCAATAGTATTAGCCATCAACTAAATGTTTGGAGTCAACTTTTCAGATCACTCCAGACTCTCCTTCCACAGCAGTTAGTCTACTTGTGAAAGTTATTTACCTTCTACAGTCCAGATGTACATTTGATAAAGGAGGAAAGATGACAAGTTACATATTATAACCAAGACAGTGACGACAAAAACATCCATGACGGGCAACAGAAACAAAAGTGCTCTGAATCCTAAACAGGAACTGATAAAACAAAACTGAATCTTACCTTCTTGCCAGCAGCACCAACAGAGGCTTTCTTGATGCCTCTAACTTTCTTCATTCTGTTCTTGCGTTCCTTGCGCTGTTTTCTGGATGTCTTTTTCTTCTCATAAAGGCCATGCTAAAGAGAAGAGACAGAACTTTATAAACCATGCCTTATGATTTTCATGTTAACCAAGTAAAGCAGCAAGTGTCACTACAGCACTAACTACAAGTTCAACTCAATCCACTTGAAGCAAGCAAGCATCTAGGACTGCATGATTTGAGAAAAAAAAATCTTTGTGATTGCAATTTAAAACAGTTTTTAAAAGGTTTGATGTGCTTAATTGCAGAGCTGAACAATTTTGCCAAACATTTTGTGATTATACATCAACAACTTAAATTAGAATAAAAGAAATATTACTTTTGTAAGTACTCATGAAGACAAGAGTGCTTAAGAAATAGAGTGTCAAAGTGTCAAAATTGTAATATTTATGGCTGTCTTAGATTCTTCAATTTCTTATTATTTTGGCAAAACATGCAAAAAGAGCTGTTGAAAACAGCTGGGTTATAAGCACTTATTACAAGTTTGGGAAGCTGCCTGGCATATGTTGTATTCCCAAATTATAGTCTAAGTAGATGCAGCACGTATATTTAATTAAATTGCAGCCTTTACGATTTAATAGTCACAGTAAGACTTTGGTTTTATTTCAATTAATCATGCAGCCCTACAAGCATCAGTCAGTGGCGTACCCTTTGCAGCCTGTATTTGGGCTCGTTTTTCTTGGCGTAGTCCAACGAGTCGTAGATCATGCCAAACCCTGTTGTTTTGCCACCACCAAACTGAGTTTTGAAGCCGAAGACGAACACCACATCTGGGGTGGTTTTGTACATTTTTGCAAGCTTTTCCCTGATCTCGGTCTTGGGGACTGTTGCTTTGCCTGGATGCAGGACATCGACAACCTGAAACAATAAAGAACATATGAACAATCAATCACATGTTAAAAATCCAAACTACAGTAAGCCAACATACTGTACAAAATTTGCCACTCACTTACCATTTGCTTCCTCTGAAGCAGCCGGTTTGTCATAAACTTTCTGGTCCTGACAGTGACTGTGTCGTTCTGCAAAGAGAGACATTTGTAAGAACTCCGATTAACATTCAATCTTTAGATATTTTTATTTGAAATATTGAGGTGCAGTTGAAATTGAGCTGGCTTGAAGGTAAACTTCAAGAAAAGCATTTCTCAAAGAGCAGAATTCATACTTCATGACAGCCACATTTCTTGCTCAACAGAGTAAGATTGTTTAATTTAACTAAACAGTTACTTGAATTATGTGCGGTTTTAAAACTCAATAGTACTTATTATTCAAAATCAAATGTGAGAAACTTGTATAGATGTAGACTTGTAACGCTGTGCAATACAAGACACTTGCAATTTATGAACATGAAACCATGGTTAGCGCTTTAGCTACATTAGCTTGATGGGCTCAATACTAAATACTGGGTCCAAACTTTGATATCTCTCTTATATTATGTTTACGGATACACATATATGACTACAATGTAGCATTGTAATGCTCCTAGCCACTGTGTAACAGTAACACGATGGTAAGAACTGAGACACCATCATCTTACGGTCAAATATACTTCTGTACACATAATATCGTCTAAATGAAACTGTAAATGTGTCATTATATATCCATAGGGTGCTTTACGCTCACAGTTACATTATAATATAGTCGGATGGTGAAGATTTAGTCGGATTTTTTATAATCATTTGTCCACAGTCGACTCACCATCTTGGCGTCGGCTCGCTCAGGGACGAGGAAAAGGAAGAAGGACCCGTGGGTGTCCGAGATTATGCCTGAGCGTTGGTATAGTATATTGAGGTGCTGCCTGACTGAAAAGCGATGCCACATAAAATTTGTATTTAAAAATTGTTTAAATAATTTTTATTTTAAAGATAAGACTTAAAGTGATATGTGAAAGTGTGAAAAAGTATTGTGTGGAAGATAATAACCACCTGACCAATAAATTAATAGTTATTGTTTGTAAGTCACGACTGCTTTATAAATGAAAATGTTCTAATTATCTGAACTAACTTGTCACATAACAAACTGTCAAGTGAGATGTTAATATTTCAAAAAGTTTTATTAAACGAGTAGTAATCTAATCTATTGATGTTATGAATTCCGATTTTCTACAGCTAGGTGCCAGTCGAGCACCATTAAATAATCTCGGACCTCCAGATAAAAGAATCTTTTATCTGGAGTTGAAAACTTGGGAGTTGAAACTGATTTATTCTAACAGATTGTCCTGATCTGTGTGTGTGTATGTGTGTATATATATATATATATATATATATATATATATATATATATATATATATATATATATATATATATATATATATATATATATATATATATATATATATATATATAAAATCTTTCACTATAAGTTACTCAATTTGACAATGACTGAAAACCACTCAGACACAACAAGGATATCAGTGCAGTGTATCTGAGAATATAATTTATTTATAAATATATATATATCCTTGCCATATGCAGAAATCTTATGGGTGGACTTGCAGACACCACATTTTATTGCACAGCAAAGACATAACATTTCCAAATGTTTTTCTTTAATGGTCTGTGTTGTTGTGTTGGAAACTTGTACCTTTCAAAAGGTGGGCTCAGATTTTTTTTTTTTTTTTTTACAGAAATTAATACTTTTATTTAACAAGGACACATTAATTTGATCAAAAGTAACAGTAAAGACATTTATATTGTTACAAAATATTTTGTTTTTTAAACAAATGCTGTTCTTTTGATCTTTGTATCAAAGAATTCATAAAACACATATTACAGTTTCAACAAAAATATTAAGCTGCAGAATCGTTTTCAACATTGCAACACTAAAAAAAATGTTTCATGATTTATCATAAAAAAATTTCTTTTGTCAAATCAACTTAATGTTAATTAACGTAGTTCAGATTACATAATATTTTGAGTTTCTGTTGAATAAACCAATCACCTTAATTGTATTAACTTACTTTTTAAAGTTAAACCAACAATTCTTTTTTTTTACAGTGTAATAATTCATGATATGTATTAATAATAATGTATTCTTCAGATTATTTGGTGATTATTAAGAATCATATAGAATGATTTCTGAAGGATCATGTGACACTGAAGACTGGAGTAATGATGCTGAAAATTCAGCTTTGCCATCACAGGAATGAATTTATATTTCAAAATAATATTAAAATAGAAAACAGTTATTTTAAATTGTAATATTTCACCATATTCCAGTTTTGCTGTGTTTTCTGCAGTCCTGGAGAGCGTAAGATAATAATGTCTTACTTTACTCAAACTTTATATTGTTAGATATCAGTCTCTAATACATCTTGAACGCATTCTATGGCTCTCAACAGAAATTCTCTCCCCAGAAATGTCAAAGATGTTCGCATGTTTGATCTTTCAGATTGCACCTGATCAACTATATGTATTCTGGGCATGACAGAGATGTCTTCTTCCTGTCTGGCAGACTTATAAAAAGTTACTTTTGATTTGTCCTTCACATCTACACGGTGACTGGACCTCCTAATGCAAAAGGAAAGAGTTGACATGCAGTTCTTCTGGAAGTTCTCATTCATGAAAGCATAGACAATAGGATTGTTGAAAGAATTTGAAAAACCTATGGCCTGTGCAACAGCGATAATCATATTGATTGTGATGTCATCATACTTCTTGTCCAGGTAACCTGGAAACAAGAAAGTGAAGCTGAAATTTGAAAGAACACACACTTTGAAACTGTAATGTGCAACAATATTTTACTAGACACTTTGAGGATCTTACTGTACTCAAACAGCATGTGAACTGTATGAAAAGGTGCCCAGCAGACAGTAAACAGCACAACAATGGTGACCATCATCTTGATGGCTCTTCGCTTCTTTCTGTTGCATTAAGAGAGAGGATTGCATAATGAGTGTCTGATCATTAGCAGTACTTAAATATTTAGTCCATTATATATTAAAAGAAAACATTTTAAAACAAGAAATAGTCATTTAGATCAGAGGCAGACATATACAGCATGTGCTGAGAAAGGTTAAAAAAATACCTGGATATTTTGCTAACTTCTCTTTGGTTCATGGCATTGAGAACTGAGGAGTCCCCAACTTGTTTGCGAATCCAGAGCTCAATACCAATTCTGGTGTAGAGTATCAGCATGGCTGCAAGTGGCAGGAGGAAGAGGAACACTAGAATGAAGGTGGCATACTGCTTCCTGTGGGCGCTCGAGCTCCAGCGCTCCTGACAGCATACATGATGGAGATCATACAGAAAGTCATATTTCACCTGTACAGGGAATTTGAAATCACAAAGTAGAATATGAAAATCATTATAAATGTAATGCAGCATATGAAATGGACCAATGTTATTATGCGAATAGTCTACAGTATACACTGGTGGCCAAAAGATGGAATAATTAAGATGTTTTAATGTTTCTGAAAGAAGTTTCTTATAATCACTGAGGCTGAATTTATTTGATTGTATTTTCAGCATCATTACTCCAGTCTTCAGTGTCACATGATCCTTCAGAAATCATTCTAATATGCTGATTTAGCGCTCAATTATTATCTATTATTATTGGTTAGGGGTGTGACGAGATTTCTCGTCGAGGCGAAAAGTAGTCTCGTGATATTGCCATGACAGAGTGTTAGGATGATTAGGAAAGAATATGCCACCACTACGTTTACATTACGCCTCCACAGTCCTTTTGCTTTGTATTTAAATAAAAAACATTTAATTCAGTTGGATAACGGTCGCCGCCGATCCATATTTACAGAGTTACGCGCGATCGCTGAAAGTGAAAGTAAACGCGCGCGCGCATTCAAACGTGATTTCAATATCCCGCATTTTGAAAGCGGCTCCCTGATGAATGCAAATATCTCCCAATATGTAAGCTATTTTAGGCTGGGCAGTGTAGTTGTAACCATCTCTTAGCTCTGTATCAAAGAAAAATTTGGTCTTACTTGCACTTTGAATATTGAGAGAGTGTGATTATGGTTGCGCTTATTGTAAAGTGTTACCATAAAAATGAATAACAGTTTTCTCTTAATCTTATTAAGCACAAACAATAAGGTTTCATTTGTTAACATTAGTTAATGCACTGTGAACTATCATGAACTAACAATGAATGACTATTTTTTATTAACTAACATAAACAAAGATTAATAAATACTGTAGCAAATATATTGCTCATTGTTATTTGATGATGGTTAATACATTAATGTTAATAAATGAGACCTTATTGTAAAGTGTTACCATTTTTATTCATACCGTTTTTATTTCTATGATCAGTTTGTGGAAAGGAGTTCAGTTAGGAGGTCAAAAGTTGTAGAAGCTCATAAATCATGTACAGTAAGGTCTGAAGAGACTGAAATCATACAGAAGAGAAGTCAGTCAGTTGAGTTTGTGGCAAAACCTTTTACAGTACTTGAGTATTGTTGTCTTTTACTGCATATGATAATTCATACTCAGAAAGTTGAACTGAAATGACATTCATTACAAGATGATTAGTTAAAACATATTTTTTCTAGTCATGTATTTCGCCATTGAGGATTTCTTAAAAATAGTATGTAAAAATCTTGTCTCGTCTCGTGAACTCAATCTCGAGTCTCGTCTCGTCTCATGAGATACCTGTCTTGTCACACCCCTATTATTGGTGCCCAATTATTAGTAGTGGTTCTTATTATTACCATTGTTAAAAACAGTTTTTCTGCTTAATATTTTGTGGAAACTGTGATACATTTTGTTTAGGATTCTTTAATAACTAGAAATTTGAAAAACATTATAAATGTCTTTACTGTCACTTGAATAAATTTAATGAGTCCTTGTTAATGTCACAGACACGCCAGGCTCTTCACTCACCCAATCACAATGCACTCACTCTCCTGAGTATTAACAAGCAACACCTGACACTCATCACCACAGCAGCATAAAAGACACTCCAGCGCACACAGTCACTGTCCAGTCTCGTTAATGCATACCTACCTGTTATGCTTACCTCAAGGACTCTTCTAACGCCTGCTTACCTGTCTCCAGCGTTCTCCGTGGTTCCTAGTGTCTCCGTGTCCTGTCTGCTCCATGTCCGCCTGCATCAATGTTCCCTGGGAAAGATAAGAAACAACATCAGATCCAGTCACAGCTACAGTCACGAACTTATCCTGCCTTTACTCACCTGCATTCTGCCTATCATCCTCTGGTTGTTTAATAAACAAGATCTTATCCTTACCTGTGTCTCCGTCCCCTTCTGTATGTAACAGTTAAAAGTATTAATTTCATTTTTCAAAAAAATTACTTACCCCAAGTATGGTTTTCACAAAAATATTAAGATTACAGCAACAGTTTTCCACATTCTTGAGCACCAAATCGGCGTATTAGAATGATTTCTGAAGGATCATGTGACACTGAAGACTGGAGTAATGATGCTGAAAATTCAGCTTTGACATCAAAGGAATAAATTACACTTTAAAATGTATTAAAATATAAAAATATTATTTTAAAATATAATATTTCACAATATTACTGCTTTTACTGTACTGTTTTACTGCATGAAATAAATTCAGCCTTGGTGATCATAAGAAACGTCTTTCAAAAACATTAAAACTTCTTCATTATTCCAAACTTTTGACCACCACTGGAATAATGGCTACTGAAAATTCAGCTTTGCCATAACTGGAATAAATTATGTTTTAAAATGTATACAAATAGAAAATGGTTATTTTAAAGGTCCCGTTCTTCGTGATCCCATGTTTCAAACTTTAGTTAGTGTGTAATATTGTTGTTAGAGTATAAATAAAATCTGTAAAATTTTAAAGCTCAAAGTTCAATGCCAAGCGAGATATTTTATTTAACAGAAGTCGCCTACATCGAACGGCCAGTTTGGACTACATCCCTCTACTTCCTTCTTTAATGACGTCACTAACAGTTCTTTGACTAACCTCCGCCCACAGGAATACACAAGAGTTGCGTTTGTAGAGTGTGTTTGTCGCCATGTCGTCGAAACGCTGTTATTTTCATCCCGCAGTCCAATCACCGGGTCTGATTCCGGCTCAAATTGATAGGGTAAAATTAAAGACATGTTTACAATAACACTGAGCGCATGCATCTCCACGTTATGGTAAGAGGCGTGACCTTTCCGGGCAAGGTTCGCTAAGCTGCTGTCGAATCACAACACAGGAACCGCTGGCACAATCAGAACTCGTTACGTATTTCTGAAGGAGGGACTTCATAGAACAAGGAAGTCATCAGCCCGTTTTTATGACAGTGGAAACAGCGGTATACAGATAAGTAAATTATGTGAAAAATACTGTTTTTTTTTACACGCGAAACATGAACACATGTTATATTGCACATTATAAACACAATCAAAGCTTAAAAAAACCATGAAAAACGGGACCTTTAAATTGCAATAATATTTCACAATATTAGTGTTTTTTTTTTTTTTAAATGAAGCCTTAGTGAGCATAAGAACCTTGTTTCAAAAACATTTAAAAAAAAATGTTAATTATTCCAAACTTTTGACAATATTTTTCCTTGGACTAGAAGGCACCTGACAGCTTTCAACAAGCTAAACCCTGGGTAAATCCTCAAGTTTATAATGATAATATACCCACAGAAATCACTGTACAACTCTGCAGTGACTGAGTGCTAACTAATGTTTGCACAAGTTGGCTAGGATGTTTTGAATTAAAAAAGGTTCAAATGGAACCCCCCCCCCAACCCCTCCAAAAAAAACAAAACATCTGAGCACTACCTCTAATTGTTGAACAAAGAGCATTGGGGATCCAATCACCATGGCTGCAATCCAGACAACCACTAACAGAGAATGAAACAAAAACAAATTAGCTAAACCTGAAAATGGAAAACTCAACAACAACAAAAAATAAATAAAGAAAAACCTCAGGGATATGGGTTCTCAGAAACTACATACCCAGCATTCGGTATGCTCTTTGTGGGGTGCACTGTCTTTTGATTTTCAGAGGGTGTACAATCCCCTGGTACCTCTCTGCAGCGATGCAGGTCATAGTGAGAATGCCAGTCACAATGGCCGTGGTCTGAACAAAGGGGACTGTTTTGCACACCAACACACCTACAAAAATGTAAATGTTTAAAGAGTTAAGTTTCTGAGACAGTATTTTATTTAGTCAAATATTTAATTACAACCCAAACAAATTAGTAATGAGGTGAAAGAAAAGCACTTATCAGAAGCTACATTCACTCATATTTCTTCACATCTACAAGTTATTCAAAAATGCATGGAGAACTATTCATGAAATCTGTAAAACATCATCATCAACAACAACAAACAAACAAAAAATAAATGTGGTTAACATAACAGTGGTTATAAAAATAATAATGGCTGACATGTTAGAGTCATTAAATCAACATTTGTAGAAAATTTTATTTTTTAAAATGAAACAATATGAAATCAAAGATTCCTTTTGAAGAACTTGGCATCTGTGTTTTAAATGTTAAGAAACTAGAAAATATTTATCATTTTTGTCATTTAAGACTAATTTAATTCTTATAATCTGCAAAAGTACAGTAGCCTAATTCACTAGAATGTAACAAACAAAACATGCAAAACAACATAGGGCAAATTCACAGAACATGTACATCCTTACAAACTTTATTTTATAATAAAAATGATTTAGAAATGACACTCACCCCCGAACCACTCAGAGGAGATGTTCTGTAGCAGAGTAAATGGAATGCAGAAGAAAGATATCAGAAGGTCGCTGATGGCTAGAGAGCAGATGAAAATATTTGTGGCAGTCTGGATCCCGCGCTTTCTCAAGACAATATAGACAACCAGACTATTGCCAATGAGAGCCAGGAGAAAAATCACCGTGTACACAATAACAAACGTAGTTTTGGCGCTGACTGGTAACTCAGGGATGTAAACCAACGGCTGAATCTGGTACGTCTCAATGAACTCCCGACGAGTAAGATTGTAAAATTGCAATAGTTGCTCCAACACTTCTGGAGTAATCTTCATATCCCCCATGTAGCCTGCTTGTCTTTAAAATGTTCAGAACGAAATCAAAGTTTTACAAAGAGCAGACTGTGAGTCAGTGATGCTCTGCTTTGTTTCCCAGTATTTCACTACATAAGCAACAGCCCGAGTCCCTTGATGCGGATTATTTTATGCGACATATCGGCTCTATCGCAAAACCTATAGTGAGTTGCCTTCGCAGTTCGCAGCATTTCTGAGCGTCATAGCCTGGAAACGCGCCTATACGCACAAACATGCTGTATAGCAGCTCACTATAAGTGTGGAGAGTGAGACAGTCAGTCATGCTCAGTGGAATCCGAAGGACACCACATTTTTACTTGTTTTGACGTGTTTCACCTTTGCAGAAGGCATATTTATTATTATTAGATGTATTAAGGGTACATTTACACACAACGATGTGCTAAAAAGTTACTAAAAAAGTTTTCTTTTCTTTGTACAGATAACAACGATATCAAAACCATCCTGTTCACACGGATCCGCGAAAATGACTTAAAACGCTGTATTACGCATGCCAGACAAGTAGTTGGCGATGTCACTTTGTAAAGAAAGATAGGTTTACGCGTCTGCGCATACGCATATACAGAGCATCGCGCCAAACGTGCATGCCTATCCACCATTTTTATAGTTTACTGCAGTTTGATATTATTAAAGGTTCTAAAGAGGATGTTTTGTTTTATACATTTTTGCAATATTACTTGAAACTGTCTTTACTAACTAATAAAAGACTATTTATTAGGTACACTGAAAGGAATAATATTAATATACATAATCTGTGCACGAGGTAGGGCCTTAAAAACATCAGCCAATCGTTTACGCGATCATCGCGTAAACGATTGGCCCTCTGGCTTGTCAATCACTGCCGTGACGTTCCTTGTGAGAGACGTGCGCGGATTGGCCCTCTGGCTTGTCAATCACTGCCGTGACGTTCCTTGTGAGAGACGAGTGCGTCTGCGCGCTCCAGTAACTTTCCACACTCCACAGACGCCGCATGCAATGTTTTTGTACGGAGACAGGAGTAACAACTGCAGATTATGAGTTACCTGCGGTGAGTCCGACATAATGAATCCACTAACACGACACAGTGAATGCCGGTGGTAAACACTCGTGTTCCAATACGAGTGTTTACGAGTTTTGGGAGGCGTTCCTTCGAAGGAGGGGGGTTGTTCTTACGCATGCGCTCATTTCAAAAACTCAGTAACAGTCTTTGGTTTCTCAGTTGACGAAAAGATCCTCTTTAGCACCTTTAATAAATCGGAGGTCTCGCACATTCACAGAAATACCTCAATTCCGCATTTACAAATAAGGTGGATAGACTATGTAGTAGGCTACGCATGTGCATGTCCTCACCGTTTTCACAGATTCGCGTTTCTGCAGTTTACACGGAGATGACAACGGTATCGTTTTCAAAAACGTGCACTTTGAAACCCTTTTTCAGAAATTTATGTTTTCAGGACACCAAAATGCCATTGTTGTGTAAATGAACAGCCAAACTGCAGAACAAGTTTTCCGTTTTTAGTTGAAAAAGGTGTTGTGTAAACATGGGACAGACCTTACCTTTAACTTTAAAATTAAAATTAAAAAATTGTACTTTGTAATCAGTGAGGGATTATCTTTGTTTTTTTTTTTTTTATTAAACTTTTATTTATTTTAGTTTTGCAGTCTATAGAGTACCTCAGGGATGACGTGTTTTTGTAGGCCAACCCGGAAGTTAGGGGCGCACGGGTTCCCTCGATTGAAAGCCTAAGCATTTTTCCCATAGACTTTTGGAAAAATCGCAAAAAATAAGCTCTGTGTGTAACAAAGGGTTATGACGCTTACATGTTTTGTCTATCAAGATAATATTTACAAGTTAACACAACATTCATAGATTTTGAAGCCTAAATAAAGTCGTCAGATATAAAAAGCTAACAATAAGCTATAAACGGACTACAGCACACCATGGTCGCGGATTAACGTCGCCACCACCAAGCTTCCTCAAACTTTATTTAAAAAACAACTTTATTTAAAGACATGCTCGCTGATTATGATCTGCACTGTGTATGAATACTTATCCACTTTTTCATGACAAATGCTGTCCAAATGTCCTGTTTGTCATGATGATGTCTAAAGTCCCCACCAAAAGTAATCCCTTTAAGCAATTTGTTAGCAACCGCCGTTTTTAAGATTATAGGGTTATAACTGGTGTGTTTTATGTCATAAATCAAAACGTGAAAATATTTAGAGGCTTTGTTTCAGGCGATTTAGCAAAAACCCATTAAAAAAACCCATAGATTTTATGGCGATGGAACCAGAATTCCTAAAATGCTAACTCGCTTCCGGGTTTTGCCTACAAAAACACGTCATCTCTGAGGTACTCTATTGTCTTATGTCATAAGAATCAGCTCAACTAGAAGTATTAATCCATGTGCTGATGGGACAGTTTACAACAATGTGACTTCATGCAGTTCGCTGTAGACTTTTCATCACTTTAACTGGTAACCAGGGGCGGATAAAGCTGGTCAGGGGCCCCTAGACTGCTCTTTGTGTGAGGCCCCCCCTTAATCATTATGCTTTGTGATTTCGATCAAATGCGTCGCGTAGCTATCTGTTGATGAAACAACCTCATTTCGACATTGAATCGATGTTATATTTTTGACGTAATAACGTTCTGATGTACCGATCAAATAGTGAACGTTGAATGAACATTGAAATTTTATCGGCGACTGATACTGATCTTTACAACCAAAAATAAATGTTGAATCGACGTCTGTTTGCTATCTGGCCGCCTGCTCTGCGACCTGTATGCGGTCATGCCATCTATGCTTAAAATGTATTGCGCGTCTACATGAGGTTGCGTGGTAGGTGTTAAGTGTCGGTAGAAATATTTTTAAAATTCATAAAAAATAAATAAAATGAAACTGTTTACTGCAAACTTCACCTGATTCTTGTTATACGTGTTCCCAATTAAGTACCACTGTGGTGACTATCATGTTGTTTTACTGTTTTATTCTTTAATAATTATATGTCTAAGTCATAGACTACCTCGCTATACAGACATATTTTAAAAATTCATAAAAATATGAAATCAAATTGTTTTCTACAAACTCCACCTGATTCTTGTTCTAGATCTCCCCAAGTACCACTGTGGTGATTTTCATGTTGTTTTTCTGTTTTATTCTTTAATAATTATATGTAAGTAGCGATAGTTCATTCGAAGTTTACTCAAGTGGAAGAATGTGACTAATAAACTTAGGCCTACTAGCACTATATGCATTATATTTTTAAAAAGTATATTATCTTAATATCAAAACCTTAAATTTTCTCTAGACTCAATGATAAATACATGTCTGACCGTTGGAACGAACCAAAAAAAAACCAAAAAAAAACTAGAAAATCGCATTCATGACGATTTATGGTGATTTTATTTCCGTTAGACCTTTGCCTACATTGATGCTGATGCATTAAAGAGGAGGGGCTCCCCTGTTCCAAGATGGCGGCTCTATTGACGCATTCGTTCCAATGAACTGCCGTATCCAAGGCGACATCTAGTGTATATATCTATGAAGGACATCAAGAAGTGAGGAAGCTTCCTGAGGAGTCATGAGCGAGGGTACACAGGTGTATCCTTTGCGGAAGACTTTCTCGTTGAGAAACCTGTCGCACGTATACATTATCCTCCCCCTTCATATCTGTCACAATAATTTAAATATATGCCTTACTTTTACAGTTTAAATAAAGTTTATATCTCATATATTTCAACGGGGCATCTTGCTTTATTAATATTTATTATAATTTTTTTTAAATAACCAAACTTTAACAACATGTGGGTAGATCCCTCGAGTGCAGCTGATGACGCTTTGAAGTGACGCTAAAGGGAGCGAGGATATCATTTCACTTGATTCAATTCCTCAGTCCTCGCATCTTTTCCTTGCGTCCATCCCTCGCATCCTGAAGGGGTGGGGCTAAGACGTGAGGAAAGGAAGCAAGGAAAGTAAACGAGGATGCACAAATAAGAATTAAGAAGCACCCCAGGAGTTTTCTGAAAGCTCCCAGATGTACCACGTGGTCGCTGTACCACCTGACCGCTGTAGATTCATAGGCGTTGATTGTGGTGCCATGGAAACGCATAATTCCCAGTCCAAGGACATGAACAGCTCTGAATATAACGTCACGTGTTGTCATCTCAAGATTCCAGTAAATACGAGGTGGCGTGAGCGCAGCATAAATTTAAAATAATAAAAAAAAATTGTCTGGCCAGTCCTGGGCCCCTGCACACGTGGGCAAGGTAGGCAAGCCTGTGCCTTAATCCGCGCCTGCTGGTAACCATTTGGCACTCAGTTAATATCCATTAGAAATCCTTATCAAGTCCAAATCATTAGTGTTTCTATACGAAAGAATAAATTAAGCAAATGCTGCGTTCACGTCACCTCGTATTTACCAGAATCTTGATTTAATAACACGTGACATTATATTTGGAGCTGTTCACGTCCTTTTGGTCCTTGGACTGGGAATTATGCGTTTCCATGGCACCACTATCAATGCCTAAATGAATCCACAGTGGCCACGTGGTACATGTGGGAGCTTTCAGAAAACTCCCAGCTTAAAAGCTGTAATTACGAGCTCTACGAGGACATGAACGCTTTTTACAAGCTAGAATCTCATAACTACAGGAATTATGAGGCTGCGTGAACGCACCTAAACTTATCAAGTCATTTGGCTTGAGATACCAGCAGAGAACTCCAGAAGACACACAGCTGCAGCAGCAATTATGGTGGTCCGTGAGTTTAATTAATATCTGTTTGATCTTGCAGCACAGAGAAAGATGTTCTTTACATGTATATGCATGTTTTGTGCCAAAAGAAATCAAATTTGAGTCACAAATAGGCCTGCTAAGAAATGAAATTTACTTGACCCTACAAAGTCCCATGTAAAACCAATAGAATTCCCCCAAATGTTGTCTTAACTAGTCAAACAGTTATCTGAAAGCATACTTGGTAATAAAGCCCATTCTGATTCTGATAAATTATTTGGTTACAGTTATTGTCAGGGAATACCAGACTCGGAGACAGAGAGAGTAAGTTCATCCCAAACAGGTATATATTGACAGATGATATGCAGAGTGAGTAATGTGAGTAATGTAGCAGTCAGAGTAATGATGAGCAGATGAATACTGAATGACAGAGTGTCTTTCCTTTTTACCAGGGTTATAGAGGACTGTTGGTGACTGGACCATGAGAGAGCTCACACCTCTTGGCAAAGTAGGGAGAGTAAACAGGTGAGTATAATGAGTATAATGTTCCAAACAATTGCTCACAGGACATCGTTGGAGTATCATCAGAAGGAGACTTCACAGAAAAGGAAAGCGGGTAAGTGGTCTATAATCCGTAGACCAGACAAAGGGCAAATTCTTGTCGGAAGAATATTCAATATTTCAATATTTTATTCAGAATACAACATAGATGACATATCAAATGTTTAAACTGAGAAAATTTGTCATTTTAAGGGAAAAATAAGTTGATTTTAAATTTCATGGCATCAACACATCTCAAAAAAGTTGGGACAAGGCCATGTTTACCACTGTGTGGCATCCCCTCTTCTTTTTATAACAGTCTGCAAATGTCTGGGGACTGAGGAGACAAGTTGCTCAAGTTTAGGAATAGGAATGTTGTCCCATTCTTGTCTAATACAGGCTTCTAGTTGCTCAACTGTCTTAGGTCTTCTTTGTCGCATCTTCCTCTTTATGCGCCAAATGTTTTCTATGGGTGAAAGATCTGATCTGCAGGCTGGCCATTTCAGTACCCGGATCCTTCTTCTACGCAGCCATGATGTTGTAATTGATGCAGTATGTGGTCTGGCATTGTCATGTTGGAAAATGCAAGGTCTTCCTTGAAAGAGACGACGTTTGGATGGGAGCATATATTGTTCTAGAACTTGGATATACCTTTCAGCATTGATGGTGCCTTTCCAGATGTGTAAGCTGCCCATGCCATACGCACTCATGCAACCCCATACCATCAGAGATGCAGGCTTCTGAACTGAGCACTGATAACAACTTGGGTTGACCTTGTCCTCTTTAGTCCGGATGACATGGTGTCCCAGTTTGGGGGAATTGGTGATCCTCTGCCCATCTTGACTTCTGAGAGACACTGCCACTCTGAGAAGCTCTTTTTATACCCAATCATGTTGCCAATTGACCTAATAAGTTGCAAATTGGTCCTCCAGCTGTTCCTTATATGTACATTTAACTTTTCCAGCATCTTATTACTACCTGTCCCAACTTTTTTTGAATAGCTCTCATGAAATCCAAAATGAGCCAATATTTGGCATGACATTTCAAATTGTCTCACTTTCAACATTTGATATGTTATCTGTATTCTATTGTGAATAAAATATAAGTTTATGAGATTTGTAAATTATTGCATTTCTTTCTTATTCACAATTTGTACAGTGTCCCAACTTTTTTGTAATCGGGTTTGTACATTTATAATGAAGTTTTTAAAATATGCTTTATATGTGTGTTCCTGGTCTGCTCTTAACTTTATGAGTTAAGCATTAAACACATTTCTTACCTACAGTATGATACTTTTTAAACTTAATATGAAATGCATGATGAAAAAAATTTGTGTAATATATCACAACAAAACAAAACAACTTGAAGTATTCTGTTTATACGTTAACTCCAACTCTCCCACCATATCTAGATTTAAAATGAATCACGAGGACTCGTCACCCTGGGTCACATGACCATAAACAATTAAAGTACTTCCTTGAAGTGACCATTGCATGTTCCATTTAGTAACAAACTTGTGGAAGGTCCCTTCGTGAAGGGATTTAGTTTTTCACTTTCATTTGGAACCCCCATACAAATGGTATCCCCTTCCCCAAGTGCCTTTCAAGGATGCAGAAACGCTGTTTGGAATTCTCCCAAAGAGTGACTGTGAGGTGTGTGCTCTTATCCTGGTGCAGATTGGAGTGCTGATGGAAAGCAGGGACAGGAGGGATGCTGGAAAAATGTAGTTTCTGACAAGATGACTGGACTGTTGAAGATGGGCAGATGGAGAGCATATGGGACATTACCCCCCTACCCCCTCCACCCCCTCCAAGGGTGGCTCCTGGGACACACAAAAATGTATTGGTCCTTGACGTAGTTGGTGTAGTTCTTGAGGCATTGAGGGGAACAGTGAGTTAGAGGGCAGTGGAGGAGTTGGTGAAGGAAAACACTACAGAGCACACCAGACTAGAGCCAGGACAAGACCCACTGCAGAACCGATGGAAGGCAGAACCAGGATGAAGCAAGAGATCTGAACGACAGAGGTGAAGCTGTGAGAGGTGAAGACCCAGGGGAAGCAGAATAGACAAAGAGCCAGGATGACACCGCTGGTCTGGAGAACCAAGGCAGAGCTTACAGCTTGTGGGACTGAGGCGGGGACCCAGAAGACCGCGGTGGAGCCGGAGCGACCGAGGACAACTGTGGAGCCAGAGGGAAGGTGGAGCCCGGTGGAGTCAAAGGGATGGAGGGCTGTGGCTTAGCTGGAGGCATGAAATCCTGTGGCAAAACTAGGGTGACATCAGACCAAGGCAGAGCCGGAGGGATGATGGTCCATGGTGGAGACGAGGAAGCATGGAGCCAAGGTGGAGCCAATGGGTCGAAGGGGTGAGGTGTCCAGGGCTCTGAGCTAGGGGATCGTCACACCAAGGTGAAGCTGAGGACCGGGAGGCCCAAGGTGGATCCAAACCATTGTGCTTTACCACTGAAGGAGGTGCTGATGGGCGAACAGAAGCCAAAGGGCCTAGCTGGCTTAGAGGAGGTGGGAGAGAGAGGCTGAGTGAGACCATCATCAAGGGGACCAGCGGACTAAAAATCTGCCTTGAACTTTTCTCTCTTTTTTATTTTTTTTTTACATGGCTTAATATGCATTCGATCAATGTCTTTTTTATGTTTTAGGTACAAATGAGAAAGAATGAATCCATTATAAATGTATCAAGGTAAAGATCTTCATGTTCTATTAGCCCTCGTTGAACCCATGGAGGTGGAGGTTTTGAATGAAGACAAGTGTGTTCAGTGGCTTTCACCGCTGGAGTCTGTGATGAGGTAAGGATTACCATGGAACCAGTCAGTCATTTCACACTTTCACAATAGAACCTTGACAACCACAAGGAGTGCTTCATTAGTGGCTCTTTGTATTATTACTCTTAGAGCTTTCAGAAAAATAGATGGTATCCTCTGAGGAGCACTTCAAAAGTATAAAAAAAAACATTTCTATAGGTGTACTCTATTCAAAAACAAAATGAAAAGATGACACTGGTGAACTCAGTGGCAGCTGTTCTGCATGTTGTTGACATCAACCACAATACACACTGTTGCTCTTATGAGATACATACCCCAATTAATAACAAAAAACAATTGTTTGGGTTAAAATGATAAAATTTGTCATAGCAGGCATCATTCATTCACAAAATGTATCAATTTATATTTGTAAGAAACTGGAGGTGGTGGGGGTTTATAAATTAATAGTTTCATTCAGCAAGGATGCACTAAATACATCAAAAGTGAAAGTTAAGACATTTAAAATGTTATAAAAGGTTTCTATTTCAAATAAATTGTTGATTTAACCTTTCTGTTAATCAAAGATTCCTGAATTTAAAAAAATGTATCACGGTTTCCTCAAAAGCTATTTAGCAAAACTGTTTCCAACCTTGATGATAACAATTATAATAATATTTCACAATATTACTGTTTTTACTGTATTTCATTTATTTGATCAAATAAATGGAAACATCTAAAAATCTGACCAACTCCAAACTTTTGAACTCTAGTGTATATATTTCCATATTTTTCTCAGAAGTGCATGATGAATCTTGGACATAAGACAATAACTGATAATGAACTTACACATTATTCTTAATCATGCTATTTCAGATGTACAAATATATTTACATATTATCTTTTCATGTATTACATTAACTGCTAATTACCACTGAATGAGGTTTTGATATCAGAACACAACACTGCATTATGACCAAAAGCATCTCAGTTATAAATTGCTTCAGAGCAGTTTGAGGGCATCAACAAAGTGTAGCACTAATGAGAAGACATCTGTGAAACTTCAGGTCCTGCTTCAGTCTAAAGGGATCATGGGAGCATGAGATCTGTGTCAGATGCAAGGTGGATAAACCTCAGTGGATGTCTTGTAAGCTACAAGAGCAGATCATTAAATCACTTTCTTTTCTTATATAAAGCAATGTTCTGTTTATACATTCATTTTCCAGATTAATTTAATTAGAGGTTGCAGCACATTTGTACTTGTATTAATAATGCTATAATATGATGATGAGCCTTCAAGGGGTTAGAATAAATTTAGGATCAAAGTGCTTCACATTGTTTTATACGAATAAGGATCATTACTGTCTGAGTATAATCAGCATCTCACAATCAAACCACAGAAAAGGAAGTAGGTGTTTAATTAGTTGACTACAGAAGAGTGAACACTTGAAATTATTCATCTGATGAAATTCTCTCTCATTGGTTTTTATCTAAATGGAACAGACATTTCCCAGGCAAAATAAAGAATTCTACAGACTGCAACTGATCGTGCATTATTTCTTTAATTAAATATTATATAATAATATTATATTACATAAATGGATTTACTTAAAATGTCAAATTACAAAATATATTTGACTATGAAATATTTGCATTTTACATGACAACATTTAAGAAACAGTATTCATTTAATTAAAATAAAGCAACTAACAGTTGAAACGTATTTAAGTCATTTCAGTGAAAAGCATTTTTTTATGAGATGCTCTATTAAAACATTCTTACTAAAATACATAAGATTAAATCATTACCTCTCCATCATCTTGCCAGTATGGCAGTGGTGGTAAAAAAAAGTCCTTCAGCATCATTCTGTTCAATGCTCCTGGCAGCCCTGTCCTCATTATACAGTCTATTAAACCCAAATACAACCTCAGCTCCAGTTGTTTTCCTATGCAATGAAATTACCTCTGAATTCAGAGCTGAGCATTTCAACTGTCAGTGTTCTCAATTATATTGTGCCCTAAAATTATATGTGAACTAAAAGTACAAGACAGTTCATTGAAATGTATGGACAGCTATACTCTAGACTGTGTCGTGAAGAAACGCTGGGGAAACAAACAACTGTGATGCCCTGGAACAACAACAGAGTTAAGTAGTTTGATGACTATTATGACAAGAACTGGCAATAAATATCTGTTTGTTCCCAATCGTACTATGACTTATGAGTGGCGAGGTTCTTGTAGATTTGGAACAGTGATGTGTAGATTTGGAACATGTGTCACTGCCTCACAACCAAATATAAAAAATGCATGAGGCTGATGTATGATTAAGCTGAGATGGAGTATCAGCAAAAAATAATTCTAAAAATAAAAAACTGAAGATTGAAGGAAGCCGAGTCCCGAGGAAATAAAAGAATCCAACAATTAAGTTTTCAGTCGCCAACAGTGAAGCACGGGTCTCCTGATGCATGCTACAAGGTTGTATATAATCATGACACGAGACATACGAATAACAAGAGAATGCTGGGAAGACACTGCAGATGGTAGATTCCAATATGTATGAGATACAGTTTCTCAAAACCACATGGCTCTTCAGTCTTCACTGTTCCTGAGAGCCAAGCAGGGTTCATTTTATCCTGCACACAATCCTCTGCACACAGGCATCAGTGATATGAGCCTGGAAATAAGGGAAAAGAAACAAGACACATTCTGTGCCTTTAAGACTGTATGAGATGTTTCTCCCTGTACCTTCCTTTTGTCAAGGAACTTTTTAATTAGTAGATTCTTTTTCTTGCAGGCTTAACATTTTAACTTAACTCTTTTTGAATAGGAGATGCCCCAGGTTAACTTAAGTCAAGTGCGTAGGGGAATTTCTACCACACTTTCCATGAGAAAAGTCCATGAATGAGCATTCTAATTCTAAATTATTTATTTTTTTATTATTACATGGTATACTTGACTGTGATTGGTCAATAGTGTCATCCAGGTAATGGTCAGCTTCATTATTGGAAAATAAAACCTGTCAAAATGTGTCTTAGCCAAATTTTAAACATTTTACTTATGACATATGTTTCAGATTGATAAATGGTTGAGGGGTAGCAGAAGGAGGAAATTAATGAAGTCAATGGCATCAGTTTGTTCAGTCTAAAACGTCAGGTTAAAAACAATCAAGCTGTGCTCTTTTCTTCCATATTAGCTCATTTGACTGAATGGCATTATTACATGATGCTTAATGGGCTCTAATGGACAAAAACACAACTAAACTGTTTTATGTAATGATATATTGAAGCAAAATGTTCTATAAATATGCATAAAAGGGTAATTTAATAACAACTACTTACCTGAATGCAAATCTCAATTAATTAAATGTTTTATATACTGCAGCGTGCAAATATACCTTTTAAAGGTCAGCATTAAAACTTTTATTAATATTCATGTGTGGATAATGTGTGGTTTAATCAATCTTCTGTGTTTGTTGTTTTATGTTTTTTAAGGATAAAACACTACAAAGCCAAAGATAGTCAAAAATGTAAATAAGATAACAGGATGCATTAAATCACTTCTTGATTTAATAAGTCTGACAGAAATTGTAATAAAAATTAAAAAAATATATGAAATGTGAGTCAGTATTTGGTCAGTTCGACATACTGTGCCTTTCTAAATAAGTTCCCCTCTCATGGGAATAGACTGGATACTGTGTGGGAGCCAGCGGAAACGGAGCCTGGTCATCGGAGAGTCGTCAGGGTTCTCAAACTCAAAAAAGCCCAGATGGTTGAGGATGGCATAGATGCCAGCTCTAGCTGCCACCTGCAAACCAGCAAAAATCATGAATGCATTTCTAACACTTCAACATTAAAAGGAGTAGTAAATGATACACTACACTCTAAATAAAGGCTCTTTTTTGGCATCGATGGTTCCATGAAGAACCTTCAGTATCCATTGAACTTTTCCATTGCACAAAAGGATCTTTATATTATATCAATGGTTTTCACACTCAGAAAATGGTTCTTTCAAGAACGGTTCATTGAAAGGCTCTTTTGGGGAGCCCAAAATTGCTCTTCAATGGCATCGCTGCAAAAACCCTTTATTTTTAAGAGTGTATTACATATTTGCATTTTCTGAATATTTTTAAGATGGGTATACTGGAAGCTATAAAAGTAATTTTCATAGGTCTCGTAGCTGTTCACTTAAAGCAGTGGTCGCCAACCCGTCGATCGCGATCGACTGGTCGATCTTTATCACTGTTCCAGTAGCTCGCGAAAATAATAGAAATATGAGTAACGTTACAAAAATACATTACATTTTTTCAGTCTTTGTAATTTATTTTTATGTTATTTTCGGGAGCTACTGGGACAGACAGATAAAGGTAAATAACCCACATAATATCTGAGTCTGTAAACGGCCGTTAACAAGAGGGCAGAGACGCTGAAGACAAACGCAAAAAAGAGAAAATTCTGTAGAAGGCAGAGCAGTTCACCGTTCACGATGCTCGAAATATAGGAAGAAAATATAAATATTGAATTGGGGGTGAGGGCTTATATGAATGCATCTCTA
The DNA here is from genome assembly GCF_018812025.1 of Megalobrama amblycephala. NCBI lineage: Eukaryota > Metazoa > Chordata > Actinopteri > Cypriniformes > Xenocyprididae > Megalobrama > Megalobrama amblycephala. The sequence continues at coordinate 18,996,033 of NC_063053.1, read as the reverse complement.
AAAGGAGATCAGTCTTCAGAAAGATTTCGATGGCAATGGCATTTTATTTTCCTCTTACCTCAGAATAAAGTAGCTAACTTAATTGTTAGCGCATTTCAGCTTTGTTTACAGCGGTAACCAAGGAAACACTGTATCACTGCTGCTCCATAAGCGCCACCTGCTGTCAGAGAGTGAATTTACGCCCCATTCAGCCTGCTGTTTTTGTTTCATGCTTTTTTTGTGTGTGTACTAGCATTTATAATTTCACAAAGATAAAGTCAGACCGTTCTGTTTTTGCTTTAAATCTCGAAATTAAATCTAATTCAAATAAAAAAATAAGTGCTCATGCAACGTGCGTAGCATCTTTGTTTGGATTGTGATTAAAAAGCAGTGGTTCCCTCTAATTTGAAATGGCTATGTATTTTTGTTTATTATAATAATATTAATAATAAATATCTGCAACCAGTCTCAGAATCGGCCAATTTGCTTGTAAATAAATAAATAAATAAATAAATAAGAATCTAAATTGGACACGAAAAAATACTAAATACAATCTGGGCTGTCTTTTTTTACCAAGTAGATCTTGTCTTTCAAAAAGGTCGAGGTCAGGGATCTTGGGCTTAAAAAGGTTGGTGACCACTGACTTAAAGGATGATGGTAAAAAAAGCTTCTGTGGCCTTGAGAGAATGTTGAACTGATGCGTTTTCAATTTACTTCACAAATGAGAAAACCCACAAAGTGCTTCACCAGCTGAATCTACTTTAAAAACAATATGGATTTTTTTTCTTTGCAAATTTGAGGACAGACTGTTTAGTGGGCAAATAAGGTGATGATAACCTCTTGTGTATGCTCGACTATATCTGCTAGAGCAGGGTTCTTCAAACTGACGTTTTTAATAAAAAAAAAAGTTTACACTAATATTTTCTTGGCTCATTCATAGTTAACATAATATCTTAAAAAATCAAATAAATACATCACTATTCAAATGTTCGGGGTCAGTAACACTTTTTTTTAGCAAAAATGCATTAAATTAATCAAAAGTAACATAAAATACATTTATGTTAAAAAAGATTTCCATTTCAACTAAATGCTGTTTTTAAACTTTCTATTCAAGGAATCCTGATAAAAGTATCACACATTTACCACCAAATTATTAAGCAGAACAACTGTTTTCAACATTGATAATATTAAGAATTGTTTCTTAAACACCAAATTAGCATATTAGAATGATTTCTGAAGTTATCATGTGACACTGAAGTTTGAAGTAATGATGCTGAAAATTCAGCTTTCCCATCACAGGAATGAATTACTTTTTAAAATATAAATCAAAATAGCAAATGGTTATTTTAAATTATAATAATATTTCATAATAGTACTATTTTTACAGTCTTGTTAAATACATGAAGCCTTGGTGAACAATTCTTACAAAAACATTTTTAAAAAATCTTAGTTTGCTTAAATTATATTTATTTGCAGTATTTTATTTATTTCTCTGTTTTTTAAAGGTCAAAAATGGTTCTAAAAAGATTTTTTTTTCTCCAATTCACAGCCATAGTTTTAATAGTGAAAAATAAGAAAACACTAGGTGACTTACTGTATAGTCTTCCAATTCTCTGCTACCCCATCAAACCAAGTTAAAAAGCCATGGCTATAAACAAAGTCTTGACTCAAGAAACCTCTGAATGAGACAGAATACATTTTTAACTTCATATTGACAGACTGAGATTTTCTCATGAATGTTTCATGGAACTTAGAACTATGTTTAGCTGCTGCACAGTGAGTCTGAGGCCATGTTCAGCCATTCATCTTGCCTTAAGACAAGGTCTACTCCACTGCACCATGGGTGTCCCACTCAAAATTACAGAAAAAAATAGGCTGTAGATAGGCTTGCGTGTTTAGTATGAGTGGTAGGTTATTACACCTGCACATCTTTCTCCAGACTGAAACTGAACTTAAAAGCTTAGCTGCTGATATCTTTAAAACAGCAAACATTATTCTGATGTTTTGGGTCATCTGTAGTGAAAAAAAGGCTAATACAGTAAGTCACTTTTTGCTACTTGGATGCTAGCATAAAAGTGAGAGCACATTGTGAAGCAGAAAAAATATTTTAGTATCTTGAACAACTGGAAACAAAGAAAAGTTAGGATGTAAAATGAACTAGAAATATTTAAGATTCTGCATATTTACAAGATCAATGAAATGACTGAAAAAAATCTAATTGGCATTACCAAGTGTAGATGTGATCATAATATCTGATATAATTGAGCTCTGAATTCTCTAAAATTAAATTGCTAATTTTTTTATTTTAGTTAAAATATATATTTAATTCAAATAAAAAAAAATATATGTTTATGTTTATTTTTGTTATTTCACAATTCAGGACGAAAGTATTAGCTGTGTCAATTAGAATACACTCTATTAAGTAAGCATGAAAATCAGCTTGCATGTGATATCTTTCTTTTCCTAAAGTAAGCAAGTGAATCAGGCTTCACCTGGTACATCCACTGGCTGAAGGATCGCCTCCAGGAGTCTTTCTTCTCCAGATGGAGGTAGCAGTTAAACAGGATGAGATAAATGTAGCGCTCCAGGTACTGTAGGCTCCTTAACCGCAACCACTGAGCATCAGCCTCCGATTTAGCCATCTTAATCTGAGGAGGGAGAAATGCCAGTAAACTCATTGTTATTCCTGTAGTTTCCCTCTTATTTGTGACAAAATGCTGATGCACAACATAGTTCATCATTGAAGATTATCAGTTCATTTATAATCTTCAATATCTGTTTACTTTAGTAAGTTTGTCTTGTGGGTGGTATAAAACAGCCTCTGAGATCTACACAAAGAGGGCTTAAATTACACCAGGTGCATATTGCTGGATTGACCTTATATTTAAAAACTTAAGCTCTAGAAAGTTAGTTCTTCAGTAATCTATTGAATATATCTCAGGTAGACATTTCCACAATACTCTATAACAAACAGCCTCTACCGTTTTCAAATTAGATAATTTAGAAAATAAGTTTGAATAAGGTAGGTTAATGTTACATGCAAATGATCACCCAGCAGAGAACCAACTTTTTTCACCTTTTCCATGTTTTATCAACAGAGACAGTAAGGGAGATGACAAGAAAGGACGGGAGAAGAGAAGAGAACAGGATTGGGGAATTGCGTCACCTGCATGAGCATCAAGGGACAATGTTTGACTTGTTAATTTAATCAAGTCACTTTTGACCTGTTATCGCAAGTGCACTATACCTGCCAGGCCATGTCTGAAAGCCAAATATCTTTCACAGTTTTTCACTTCAACCTTTTCTTTTGACTCTAATATTCTACAATGTGATCAAAAGTCTGAATCCGCTCATGAAAATACAAGTTTCATTACAAATGAATGATTAATTAAAATGTACATGAATATCATTTCACAGGTTAAAGTTAAAAAAGTACAGACTTTCAGTTTGTGGTCTTCAGATTTTTGGACCTCACCGTATTTAATTAAGTGATAAATCAAGAGGAAATAAAGCAAGTGCAAATTAACAAGCAATTCACACAATTTCACAGCATTAATCAAGAGCTTTTGAGGCACCTGTGCCTCTAAACTAGCCAGAACATGCAAAATCTCTGAGTAAAAGGCCTTGCAGTGATGCGTTTCATGCAATGTATAAGCTACTGTAACAACTGTTTCATAACTGGCATCATACGTGATCCAAATGAGTTGCATCTGTACATCAGAACATATTTCAAAATATAAAACTTTAGAGTTTTGGACCATAACAAATATCTGCAGGGTTTTTCAAAGCAGTCTTGTTGAAAGCTCTCTGCTCATTTATGTTGCTGTTTCCAAGGCCTTCATGTTTTTCAGCCTCAAATTAAACACATTCAGAGTGCTTTCACCTAATGCACACATTCACATTCAGCACTGCAATGGGCGTTAATAATCTCTCGGTCCCTTTGAGTGCATCAGTACAAATGAGAAAATTGTACCTCTGTGGACTTCTCAAGGCTATGTTAGCTACAAAGACACATGCTATGGAAGCAATCTATTATTCAACATGACTCTTAAAATAAAGAGCACTGACTGACTGTCTTATTAACTACCATTTTTACAGTCAACTTGTTGAATTGTATGCCAACAGACACAAAAATATTACTATTACAATATGCACAATGTGTATATAATGTATTAATCACACTTTACCTGTCTGTAAGTGGATATGATGATTTCCCGTAAATGGTAATGCATGGGTGTCATTGTCTCGCTAACAACATCTAGAGCAGCGTCCACTTCTCTCTTCACACAATGGCCATCAGGTAACACCCTTACCACCTGCATCACCACCTGAACGAACACACATGCATACATGGGTCAAACTTCATCATATATAGGATCCAAAAATAATCATTCAATTTGCATTTACATATCACAGGTGGGTTCATGTTTATTAATTATTAAATTCAAATGTTAAAATATTACAAAATGTTTGTTTTAAAGGGTTAGTTCACCCAAAAATGAAAATTCTGTCATTAATTACTCACCCTCATGTCGTTCCACAACGGTAAGACCTTCGTTCATCCTCGAAACACAAATTAAGATATTTTTGATGAAATCCGAGAGGTATATGACCCATCCATAGACAGCAATTTAACCACCACTTTCAAGGTCTTTCAAGGTACTTTTGAATGTAAACAGCGTATGAGAATGACACAGAAGAGAGGATATTGTTAAATAAAGTTATTTTTTTTTTGTTTTTGCACACAAAAAGTATTTTCGTCGCTTCATAAAATTAAGGTTGAACCACTGCAGTCACGTCTACTGTTTTAACAATGTTTTTAGTACCTTTCTGGACCTTGAAAGTGGTGGTTAAATTGCTTTCTATAAACAAGTCATATACAAATCGGATTTCATCAAAAATATCTTAATTTGGGTTCAGAAGATGAATGAACATCTTACGGGTGAGGAACGACATGAGCAATTAATGACAGAATTTTCATTTTTGGGTGAACCTACCCTTTAAGGTTGGCAGTGGAAGCTGTTTACAGAAACATGTCCTCAAAATGTACCTCAAACTCTCCTTTGGTGTACTTGGCATCTGGAACACTTACAATCTCATCTTCTTCACACTCAGGAAAGCCCTGCAGGAAACAGGGTCAAGTTTATGAAACTGATTTGAGCTCAGTTCAGTAATTTTTCGTCTATTAAATCAATGTCCTGGAGGTGAATATTTTAATTCTTGCTTCCTCTCTCCACTTTAACAGCCGATAGCAGAAAATGACCTACATTAATGTGCCACAGGGTGAGAGTGGCAATGACCATAGCTGCAGTAGTTCGGTCTTTCCCATCATGACAGTTGAAGATGAAAGCACAGGTAGGGTCTTCAGCCAGACTGCTCTTCATGGCCTCCAACAACTGATCAAAAACCTGAGGAAGAGCAACACCATTTCAACTAAAGTGTCAAATCTATACCATGCTTTAAAATGTACTGCAGGGGTGGCGAACATCCTGGAAAGCCACATCCTGCAAAGTTTTGCTTCAACCCTAATCAAAAACACCTGAACAAGCTAATCAAGATCTCAAGGGTCACTAGAAAGCTACAGGCAGGTGAGTTTTTATCAGGATTGGAGCTGAACTCTGTAGGACTGTGGCTCTTCACGACCAAAGCTTGGTGTACTGTCTTGCCTCTTCTTTAGGTGCGCAGCAGTCAGACAGGGGAATCCGTTGGTAGCCGAGTCCTGGATGAATGCTCTTCTGATGGACAAAGAGCTCCTCTATGGTGTGACAACTCCTAAACATCCTCATCTGTTTATCCTGCTCTGTAATCACCTCCAGCCACTTCTCACACCCCAGGACATCCTGCTTCAGTGCCAGCTCCATTTCCTGTAGAGACGGCCATTTACCATTGCTAAACATTTTTAGGTTCTTAGATCAAAGCAGCAATTCTTGCAGGTGAGAATCTTAGATTTATAATGAAATCAGAAGCTATTGTACATGTAACAGACAAATATTTAACAAAATGTTAGGTGGAACAAATATTTAAATGCTTGTGTAATAAAATAAGTGTAAAATATGGCCTAAAACAAGACCGTCACTGGGCCACAATATGTACTTACACTTTTTTTTGATAGGAAGTATCATCTTAAATGGAACCCCAATCATTTTGCACACTGAAACAATGTTTTATAGGTAAATTGTATTTGTTTCCTTCGTTTCCAAATCAGTCTTTTTGAACAAATCATTAAAGTTAATTGTTTTCATTCACTTACATGAACTCACACAAATGTTAATACAGGATAATACTTTTTTTTTTTTTAATTGAGCAACTCAACCAATAGTGTAAATGCTTACACCAGTAGGTAGCAGCAAGCGAGTATCCTATCATGTCATTACTTTTAATTTAGATACACTTAATCTAAAATAAAACATTGGGGTCAGTAAGACTTTAATTTGAAAGAATTTAAAACATTTATTAATCAAGTATGAATAGATTAATAGTATTTTGTATTGTATTTTAAATGGTATTTTAAAATATATTTATAATATAACAGAAAGCAGTTATTTTAAATCGCCTACAGCCACTTCTCACACCTCAGGACATCCTGCTTCAGTGCCAGCTCCATTTCCTGTAGAGACGGCCATTTACCATCGCTAAAAATTTCACAATATTACTGTTTTAATTGAATTTTTGATCAAATAAATGCAGTCTTGGTGAGACTTCTTTTAAAAACATTTAAAACATCTTGTCAACCCCAAACTTTTGAACAGTAGTATATATCTATGGGCATAACCTGTTACAAAACATTTTGGAGAACAGATTCGAGTCACTTGGATGAATCAGAATCCCCACCACTATACATTTCAAACACACATGATGTGCTGCTGCATGCATTAGCATGTTTAGCCCCTGTATACTGCACATTGTTTTTAACTGTACAATGTACTGCATTGTATTTCATTGCACACAGTATGCATGCTGTACCTACAACAACCTCATCTGGTCCAGTCATATAAAGCCACAGAAATGAAGACTACCCTCTTTAATTCCATTTAAAGGGTTAGTTCACCCAAAAATGAAAATTCTGTCATTTATTACTTACCCTCATGCCGTTCCACACCCGTAAGACCTTCGTTAATCTTCAGAACACAAATTAAGATGTTTTAGTTGAAATTCGATGGCTCAGTGAGGCCTTCATAGGGAGCAATGACATTTCCTCTGTCAAGATCCATAAAGGTACTAAAAACATATTTAAATCAGTTCATGTGAGTACAGTGGTTCAATATTAATATTATAAAGCGACGAGAACATTTTTGGAGCGCCAAAAAAAAAAAACTAAATAACGACTTATTTAGTGATGGCCGATTTCAAAACAATGCTTCAGGAAGATTCGGAGCACAGATGAATCAGTGTGTCGAATCTGCTGTTCGGAGCGCCGAAGTTACGTGCGATCTGAATCATGATTCAACACACCGATTCATTTGTGCTCCGATGCTTCATGAAGCAGTGTTTTGAAATCGGCCATCACTAAATAAGTCGTTATTTTGTTTTTTTGGCGCTCCAAATAATCGTCGCTTTATAATATTAATATTGAACCACTGTACTCACGTGAACCGATTTAAATATGTTTTTAGTACCTTTATGGATCTTGAGAGAGGAAGTGTCTATTGCTCCCTATGAAGGCCTCACGGAGCCATCGGATTTCAACTAAAATAGATCTTAATTTGTGTTCTGAAGATTAACGAAGGTCTTACGGGTGTGGAACGGCATGAGGGTAAGTAATAAATGACAGAATTTTCATTTTTGGGTGAACTAACCCTTTAATAATACACACCGCTACTACTACATATCTGCCCTGAACAGAAACGCACCTGGAGCTGCTGTGGATGTTGAACACAGACTGGAATAGGCTGTTCCAGACAGCCTGGCTCTCGTGGGGTGAACATTTGTCCATTTGCTTCCAGCGCAAGCTCCTCCTGCAGATTCAGCCAGAGAATTGTGGAGTGCCCTCGCCTCTGATCTGTCAGGTACGACATCACAACAGTGATAGCCTGAAATTGGCACAAACAAGCTTTGAGTAGTTAGTATTATGCATACAGACAGCCACAATTTAGAAGACTAGGCTTTTGAAATGAGCTTCAGAAAGGATTAACCTCAGAGTTTGGCTGGCCCATTCCATACAAAGCCATTTTGGAAACACGTCTGAAATTGGCCACTTTCATCTCCTTAGCTGTACTGAGCAGATCTGTTGTTAAAAACTCACTGGACACCTTTAAAAAAAAAGTGAAGATATTATGTGCATAAGTGCATGCCTATGTTTTAGGAGAATCTGCAGAGCTACAGGAGGAGGAGGAGGTCACAGTTCACCTCTGATAAGAGCTGGGTTAGAAAACCTCATGTTAATAAAATTCAGTCTATGCTTATAGTATTCATTTTAGAAAGACTGATATATCAGATCAACTCAAGCAAGAAAAGGACTATTCAAGGATAAAACATGATGCAAGTGAACAATCAGCGTATCGAATCTGCTTGTTCGGAGTACCAAAGTCACATGATTTCAGCCGTTGGCAGTTTGACACACGATCTGAATCATGATTCGATACACTGATTCATTTGTGCTCCGATGCTTCCTGAAGCAGTGTTTTGAAATCGGCCATCACTAAATAAGTCGTTATTTAGTTTTTTGGCGATCCAAAAATATTCTCGTCACTTTATAATATTAATATTGAACCACTGTACTCACATGAACCGATTTAAATATGTTTTTAGTACCTTTATGGATCTTGGGAGAGGAAGTGTCATTGCTCCCTATGAAGGCCTCATGGAGCCATCGGATTTCAACTAAAATATCTTAATTTGTGTTCTGAAGATTAACGAAGGTTTTACGGGTGTGAAACAGCATGAGGGTAAGTAATTAATGACAGAATTTTCATTTTTGGGTGAACTAACCCTTTAAGTAGTATAACTATGAACATTTTATCTGTTGTAATATTTAATCTCCATGTCATCTCAGCAAACACAGAACCTTCCCCTAAGGTTATTGTATGGTTCCCATTTTGTTATGTTTTGGGGAACTTTATAAACTTCATATATACTTTATATTTAGATTTTAGGCTTTCTATAACCATAAACTAATGTTCTGGGAACCAAAAATTCTTAACTGGGTTTGCAGTTGAGCCCTTACCAGAACTCGAACCCCACTGGTTATAAGGTTTGCTGGTGCTGAGAGTTCTGAGGTATCCATGCTGGCCAGCAGTCTGTAGATCCAAGCATTCATACACATCCACTGACTGAAGCTCAGGGAAAATGCCTGTGAATACTACAGAGATGGAGAGAGACAGCAGATAATGAAGAAATGATTCAAATTATGGCATATTCTGACAGAAATGACTGCTTTTATATATGATAATATGGTAGAATTTAGTTAGCAATACCTGATCATGAAGATACGCATTGAATACCAGTAGGTACACATAGCGCTCAAGACTCTGCAGTGTTCTTTGCTTGAAATAGCCTTTTGTGCTGCTTCCCTGCAAACAAAAATGTGTGAATAACACAAATATGTGACCTTCATGTAAGACATTAAATTTTACATTAAAGCAATTTTTATAGCAGTTAAAGGTGGTAAAGAGGATGTTTTGTTTTATACATTTTTGCAATATTACTTGAAACTGTCTTTACTAAGTGATAAAAGACTATTTATTAGGTGCACTGAAAGGAATATTATTAATATACATCATCTGTGCACGAGGTAGGGCCTTAAAAACATCAGCCAATCGTTTACGTGATCATCGCGTAAACGATTGGCCCTCTGGCTTGTCAATCACTGCCATTGTGAGAGACGTGCGCGGATTGGCCCTCAGGCTTGTCAATTACTGCCATGACGTTCCTTGTGAGAGACGCGCGGCTGCGCGCTCTAGTAACTTTCCACACTCTACAGGCGCCGCATGCAATGTTTTTGTCGGGAGACAGGAGTAACAACTGCAGATTATGAGTTACCTGCGGTGAGTTCAACATAATGAATCCACTAAGTGTGTGCGCGGCTTAACGATTGTAAGGCCGATTATGAATCTAAATGGATACTTATGACTGATCGCGCTCAAACGTGTCCAGTCAGAGCCAGTTGCGTTTAGTCTGTGATTACAGTCGGTGTTCAAATTCCATGTGAAAGTATATAAATCTGCTTCAGGAGCAGGAAACTATCGCTGTATGTTGAGCATAGTTAGAATGTTTTAGCTAGTAGTAAAATGTGTGCCCGGCTTAATAACACAGCGAATGCCGGTGGTAAACAAACACTCGTGCACGAGTTTTGGGAGGCGTTCACTTGAAATGAGCTGTGAAGGAGGGGGATTGTTCTTCCGCATGCACTCATTTAAAAAACTCAGTCGACGAAAACATCCCCTGTACCACCTTTAAACACATGAATGTTTCAGTCGAAACTCACTTGAAACTGGAAGTCTTTGCCAATGCCTTCAAGCTTTAGTTTGTTTTCATATACGGCATCTTTTATGTTATGCATCTCTGAACACATAGCAATAGCATCATCAACCTGTGGTGTATACAAAAAAAGCACTTAAAATGATTTATATAAAACCATTCATTCATTAAATCCTAATGTGGTATGTTTTGTAAGAGGTAAAAGGCTTACTTTCTATTTACTTCCATTACTTTTACAAATGAATACACACTTGAAAGAAATTGGACCACTTCATGAGCCACGAGTTTTACAAACAGCATTAATACACTCTAACCTCATCAAGAAGTTGTTGACCTTTAGGTAGGCGACCGATTAGCAACTGAATCACTTGGAAATCCAATTTGTGTTCACTCTTCTGCATTTCCTGCCTGTGACAGAAAAGGAGACTAGGTAGAACTTAAACAGAGAAATGACCTTAAAACATAATATTATTGTAGAAGAGTGTTATTAGTTCATAAATAATGCTCTTCTTTGAGAAGGTAAACAGTAATTGAAACTGCTCTAACAGTGTACTATAGGTACCTAGGGCTCTTTGATGCCCCCTGCAGGTGATGTAAGACTAAGGCTCCCAGGATTAAGCCAAGATTGGTGCGTCCCACCCCCACCTGGCAGCTGAAGAGCAGTGCAGGCAGAGGTCTGGAGCTGTCCCGCATCAAAGAGAGGTTTGGGGTCTCCTGGTGGCCATAAAGGATGGTGTATTTGTGAAAGAACATTGTTCAAACTAAAATCCAAGTAAATACCATAAATCTCTGTCATTCATACCACAAATACATAATGGCCTGGTTTCACAGACATGGTTTATATTAAGCCAGGATTAGGCTTTAGTTAAATTAAGACATTTAAATTGCTTTTATAAACATGCCTTAGAAAAAAATACTGATGTTTAGTTGATACAAAAAAATGGCAATGACATGGTTTAAGATATGTCAAAGCAAGTTGCTTTCAGCTAAAACAGCTTAAACATGAATTTTAGTCTTGAACTAGGCATAAGCCTTGTCTATGAAACCAGGCAAATGAGTTAGCCCAATATACAATTCTGTATAAATTTCTGTAACCTCAAAAGAGAATACATGCTCATTTTTGGCTGTGTCAGTCCAACTCTGATAAAAGGAAAATAAAATCAAGATGGAAAAAATGAAAAAATTTAAATAAAAAAATCGTATCATTTCCTGACCATAGCGGATACCTGAAGACATTTTTCATGGTCTTAAGTTAACATTTATAACTTTTGTCTGTGTTAATATGGTTTTCAAAGATTGATGTTACTGGTGACATTGAAATATAAATAAAGCTTGCTGGCTAGCGATGGGTTCTTGGGATGAATTATTGGTTCAGTGACACAAATCATCAGATATAAATAAACCAGAGCTCACATGGAGTTATTTTAAACTTAGAAAGTAGAAGGAGAAAAAGAAGATATATAATATTCATGGAGGTCTTACCCTGAGTATATTAACAAAGGAATCAAATGTCTCCTCCAGTGGTGCCCCTTCCATAGGGAGCGGTAATCTGTAATATCTAAATTCAACAAAATTCATCAATACATAAAACTAAGACATCTAAATTTTAAGACGCATTTTCATTCATATATCAGCATAAATATTTCCATATTTTAATTTAATTTACAACAGATTTCTTTTATTTTTTTATACGAATTTACTCATTAAAGGTGTCTTGGAAAGTTTTTCCCATGGTGTCATCGATTATTTTTGATACTTATCAGACGCTTTTTATGTAGACTATTGTTCAAAGGTTTGTGGTCAATAAGACTTTTATTCAGCAAGGATGCATTAAAATTGATCGAAAGTGACATTAAACATTTATAATGTTACAAAAGATTTCTATTGTAAATAAATGTTGAAAACTTTCTATTCATTAATGAATGCTGAAATAAAATGTATCCTAATTTCCACAAAAAAAATAAATAAATAAATAAATTAGGCAACACAACTGTTTTCAAAATAATAATAATGTAATAAGAAGAAGATTCTTCATGTGACACTGAATACTGGAGTAATCGCTGCTGAAAATACAGCTTTACCATCACAGGAATAAATTAGACTTAAATATATTAAAATACAAAACAGTTATTTTAAATTGTAATAATATTTAACAATATTACGTATTTTTACTGTGTTTTATTAAAATAAACTAGGCCTGGGTGAGCATAAAAGACTTCTTTAAAAAAAAACATTTAAAATCTTACTGACCTCAAACTTTTGAAAGTTTGAACAAATTTATTATATACAGTGCTCAGCGTAAATGAGTGGGTGTACTTTGAAAAGTAACATTTTAAACAATATCTCAATGAACACAAAAACAATTTCCAAAATGTTGACAAGACTAAGTTTTATATAACATCTGTTTAACTTATAACATGAAATAAGGTTAATAATATAACTTAGAGAACAAAACTTTCTGTTTTACTCAAATTAGGGTGATGCAAAAATGAGCACACCCCACTGAAAGTCTCTGGAGCAAAGCTAAATTTTAGACTACAAATGTCTAATTTAACAAGAATTCAACCCCAGGTGAGTCTAATTATTCATTACACAGGTGTCCAGCAGACAGTTGACTATAAAAGGGTGTTAAAACACCTTCCCATTTCATGCTGTCAGCAATGGCACCACATGGAAGAGAAATGTCACAAGACAATAATTTCTTTACACCAGAAAGGTGAAGGCTACAAGAAGATCAGCAAAGCTTTACTTATCAGTCAGAATACTGTAGCAAAAGTGGTACAAAAATTTTAAAAAGATGGAACTGCAACCATCTCACAGAGATGTCCAGGTCGTCCACGGAAGTTAACACCTCGACAGGAGCGTCTTCGGATGAGAAGGGTTGAAGAAAATCGGCATGCAAGTTCACTGCAGCCAGGGCCCATGCTGACAAAGATGAAGACTACTGGGACTCTATTGATGAGACCAAGATAAATGTTTTTGGAACTGATGGCTTCAAAACTATATGGCGTCACAAAGGTGAGGAATACAAAGGAAAATTCATGGTGCTGATCTGAACCCAATCGAACACCTATGGGGAATTTTGAAGAGACAAGTTGAGCATCACTCTCCATCCAGCATCCAGTCTCTAAAAGAGGTCATTCTTGAAGAATGGAAAAAGACAGATGTTGCAAAATGTCGCCAACTTGTTCATTCCATGCCTAGAAGACCTGGTGCTGTCATTAAAAATCATGGAAGCCATACAAAGTACTAGATGTAGTAGTTTTTGTTGTGGGGTGTACTCATTTTTGCATCACCCTAATTTGAGTAAAATTGAAAAATTTGTAATTTAAGTTATATTATTAACCTTACTTTCATGTTATAAGTTAAACAGATGTTATATTAAACTTAGTTTTGTCAACATTTTGGAAATTGCTTTTGTGTTCATTGAGATTTAAAATGTTACTTTTCAAAGTGGGCGTGCTCATTTATGCTGAGCAACTGTAATAAAATATGAGGAAATACCTGTGTAATGGTTGAGTGAAGAGAGGTCTTTTGTAGACCTCCTCAGTGACATGAATGTCCTCCTCTGACAGAATCTGAACCTGCTGAGGTTCATCTTTAAAATGCTCAATGTCATTATAGACATAGAACATATTTTCACTCAGCTTAGCAAAGTCACACAACTGGAAAAAATATAAGAGAATTAAAAAATTGACATGGAACAGACACTATGACATCTCATCATAACAGGATGGCAGTCGATCCTGCTCTATAACTGACCTCTTTTCGGATGGAGAGCTCTATTTGCTCTGCACTGAGCTCTCTGTCCAGGTCATGCAGGTTCTCATGGAGGTTTTCTCTTCTTCTGGGAGTGTACGGAATAAAGTCTCCATCTGAGCGGAAGAACACCACTGGCTCCTCCCTCACGCAGATGAAAATCACCTCCTGTTCACATATTTTGTGAAATAAACAGCAATTCATCTGAGATCATTATTTGAAGGCCTATCTGCAGAATATATGGTAGTCAAGGTTTGGAGTTGGGACAGAACAAAATAGACTTTGAGACCCCAAAGTGTACTGTATTCATAAAATGTGCCACATTGCCTTACATCCTACTCAAAGGACCACTCACTGACCTCACAGCTGTCAATCTGCAGTCTCTGGAGGACCTGTTTGAAACCATTCAGGCTAGGTTGGCCCATTCCAAAAAGGGGGTAGTTTCCCTTGACCTTGCGGAAGTTGGGGGCCCCATGGCTTTTTGTAGTATTTAAGACATCAGCTCTATTGTATACATCCTGTATCATAAAAAACTCCCCCTGGACAATATAAAACAAGTCATAAAATTATTTCATCGTAAATGACAGGAAATTTCCATGCACTGATTTACATCTCATGGTCATTGCTGCATTACCTAATACATCTTGAGGCTTTTCAAACAAAAAGCACTAAATATTTAGTTTAAATCTCAAAAAAACATACCAACACTAGGTAGTGCTCAGGCAGCAGGTCAGATATCCTTCCCATCGAGTAGTTGGAAGATTGGATCTTGTCATGAATCTGAAACTCTTCCCTGCAGTTATTTCTGTATAGAGACAAAACTCATAACGTTTTTGAAATGGTATATATTAAAAGTCCACAACTGATGATAATACATGTTTGTCTTATCCTTTAATTCAAAGTGAAGTTGTTGATGGCATCCACAACTGTTTTCACTCAAAGAGTAACACACAGGCGTGACATTTTGTGCATAAGTGGGCTCTTACGGTCAGTTTTAAAAAGCATCATGTTGCACTTGTCACTTACGTGATGACAACAGGGGCCACCTTGTTTGTGATGATGGACTTAGCCTTGCTGTTGCGAATGTTCACCGACTGCAGTGAGCGCCTGTGCTCGGCCATGCTGTTCCCTTGGTGATCAGCCTGGTGTGTAGGTGCAAGGGGAGCAGCCTGGGAAGTTGCACTGGCGCTCGTACCCATAATCTGCACAGAGCTGGAATGAGGATTTATACTGTGACTAATATAAAGTAAACAGGCAGACATGTTTGTCATATTACATGGGGTTATTTCTAACATTGGCGCATTTGCCAGATGCACTATGTGCAGTGAGACCACAATAGTTCAATTTCCTTCCTCTGAAACACGAACACATGTAATGCAAAACACCTAATAAAATACATTATTGAAGCTTTATAATCTCTTTGAATATGTTCCACACACCTAAAAGTAAGTTAGACTATTAAACTGAATGTGCATAGCATCTTTGTCATGTTATTTGATTGTTAAATTAATGGCTTACGGTCTCACAGCTGTGCCGCGTGTGTTCACATCCTTTGGTTTTTGCATCATAGTTTTTAGGAAGAGTTTAGGTCTCTCTTTAAGTGTAAATCCCGTCAAAACAAACTCTGTTTCCTGCGGCTGGCAGAATCTCAACATAAAAAGCCTTTTGTTTCAACTCAAACCACCACTGAAGTTTTGCTGGTGTCTTTTCTTCTCTTTCTCACTCAGTGCCTCTCTGGTTCTCTTCTCACAGTGACAGGATAACAGTTCCAACCCTTTTGGGGGCCACAGAGAAATACAGTACATCTGGCAACCAGACGACAGTGTGGGCGGCTCCAGACATTCACAAGGACAGCCCATTCAAAGGCCATGACGGAGACATTACAGAAAGCCAAAAGTGAGAAGAAAGAGATTGCCAGATCAAACATTTCTGATGCCTTTGCGTCGACTCAAAACAACTGAATGTGTTTGATGTCAGAGTAACGAAGCCCAAACGTATCTCCTCTATGGATTTCAGTGATAATGCAGTTAATTAAACAAATCCTATTTTCCCCTCCTCCTCTTATAAGATCGAGTTTGTGCCAGAGAGATATCACTGGGAAATATACGATAGCTCTGTGAATGTCATTAGGACATTCCTGCCTTATGTTTATATAACTGGCTGGTCTAGTGAAAGTTTGGGATACTGAGTCGCTGGCACCAAGAGCAGGGCTTGATTTAAATTCCAGTTGTGTCTGAGTATCACGGTCACAGAACAAAAAACAACAACAAAAAAAACTCTAAATATGGATGGGAAAGGCCCCGGGATGGATTTGTACAAGGCTGCACAGATCAGTGCACAGATATTCAGTGAGTAGGAGTAACCAGTGATTGGCACGTCCTCATTCACGCTGAGAAATGAGGAGTTTGAAAACGGCCGTTGGCCACATTTGTTCATTTAAGCTTTCAATCCACATCACATTCTGAATATGAAAATACTGAAACAATGCAGGTACAAGCATAATTGGCTGTGTAACAATTAGACACTGTAACACTAAAAGGTTTTATAATCCATCAGGCGAGTCAAAACAGGGACCCGTTAATATAAAATACAAGACATTCTCTGAACCAATGCGTAGTGACCTTCGATAATAACAATAACAAACTTCAGTTTTATTATTCTAAATAAGTGTTAACTAATCGTACATTTTCAATTAACTACCTTTACAAACTAGTGCTACTACAAGGCGAGATTCATTTGTTTAGGCCTATGGATCGCGGCAACTGTATCAGGGTCAATGACGTGATGGGTCATTTTTGTTCTTAATAGTAATACGATATGACATCTAAATATGTAAGGTAGTACAACTAGATCTCTTTTATTGAATCCAAAAGGTTTTAATTATATTTTGCTACATATAAAGGTATTTTAAAGATTTTGAAGTGTCAAAAGGTAATGGTATTAAAATTATGTGAAGTTGTTGCTTTGTTATGAGAAAGAATGTCCAGAAAAATTAATTTCATTGATGTCATTCGGGGTAACCAATATAAAGGGACCATTTTGGATCAAGTCATGCGGTCAATATAATGTGACAGGATGTGACATCATTTAAACACCTGCAAAGGACCACATGGTCATGAAGGAAAGTTACTCTCTCTTAACTATTTGAAAAATTTATGTTTTCACTTGCTCATATGCATGTCCCGAAACATCAGGTCATTCGGTACAACCGCCATAAAACAGAGAAAATGTTTTAATATTTCCAACCATTGACATAAGTATTATGCCAATAAGGAGATGGTGAGGAGTGACTAAGCAAGTCATGCATGGAATCATTCACTCAACCAATTCATTCAAAACACCGATTCATTCAGGCACGTTCTGCTGTGGCTTCGTTTGTAATTATTTTTGTTGTTCGTTTCAGAGTAACAAAGTAACTGACCATATAGTTTCTAAAATGTTGTGTAAAAACAATGTCCCACTCACTACCTATTTTTGTTTCACAACGTTCTGAGAGTTTATTCAACTCAAAAAGACAATTATACACTTAATAGAGCAAGACAAGGTAACAGTGAAAGTAAATATCATAAAAAGTTTTCTCACCTGGCTACCTGTTTTCTCAGACACCTGTCAGGACTTGACAGAGGCAATTAAATGTAGAAGACCAAGTCCATGTCACACTCATCTTGAGTCCTGTCAATTAATACCCCTCGCAGGTCCAAAGACATGCAGTCAGGTGTGAATCCAGCAGAGCGAGTCTCAACATCTTACAGCAGTGCGGATGAATAACACGGGGAGGAGGAGGAGGAGAGGATGGCCACCTCCTTCAGCCGCCTCTTTCACTGGCAATAAATGTTATGGGAGAGGAGGATGGTGGGTGGATTCTCATCTCTTCACCAGTCAGCACAGCTCCATCTCCAAGCAACGGTGCTGCACACGTGCCTGAAATGCAGAAAAGCCTGGTTTGGGGGACAGAGTATAAGCTGACATTGATAAATTTAATCAGCACAATTCCAACAAAATTCAGTTTTTTTTTTCTTCTTGTAAACAGTGTTGCCTATTCAGTATATAAGTGAAAAAGTGCACAAAGCTTGCAAGAAAAGCTTCTGGCCAAGTTCTTAAATTTCACTGCCACTGTGTCTAATGTCTTTCATAGCAATGAAAAAAAGCCTTTGCTTAAACTGCTGGTGTGGAGTGGACACATTGTGTTGCCATGAGTTTCCAAGCAACCAAGCTCTCTTCACATGAGGCATTCATATACTGTAATAAGGGCTTCTAACTAGAGAGAGACAAGGGGGAAAAAACTCCTTTTAGTATAAATAAAGTTTAGCATTTTCAAAACTATTCGTATAAAGATATGGTGATATTGACAGTTACTGTGGTTATTATACTTAGAAAACATTACCAGACTCAAAACTAACTTGGAGAGGACCAGAATTTTTTTTTTTTTTGCTCGATTTTGTATTCATAAAAGCTGCAGACTTAACCCAGTACCCCATCTAGTGGCAAACCTACTATTTAAAACCCAGAAGATTTTACATTACATTCAAGCATATTAAAGGTGCCCTAGAATTAAATATTGAATTTATCTCGGCATAGTTGAATAACAAGAGTTCAGTACATGGAAAAGACATACATTGAGTTTCAAACCCCATTGCTTCCTCCTTCTTATATAAATCTCATTTGTTTAAAAGACTTCCGGAAAACACGCGGATCTCAACATAACACTGACTGTTGCGTAACAGTTGGGATCATTAATATGTATGACCCCAATATTTGCATATATGCCAGCCCATGTTCAAGGCATTAGACAAGGAAAGGCAGTATTAACATCTGGATCTGTGCACAGACAAGGTAAGCCAGCAAGAACAGCAGCGAAAAATGGCAGATGGAGCAATAATAACTGACATGATCCATGATAGCATGATATTTTTAGTGATATTTGTAAATTGTCTTTTCTAAATGTTTCATTAGCATGTTGCTAATGTACTGTTAAATGTGGTTAAAGTTAACATTGTTTCTTACTGTATTCACGGAGACAAGAGCCGTCGCTATTTTCATTTTTAAACATGTGCAGTCTGTATAATGCATAAACACAACTTCATTCTTTATAAATCTCTCCAACAGTGTAGCATTAGCCGTTAGCCACAGAGCATATAACCTCAAACTCATACAGAATCAAACGTAAACATCAAAATAAATACTTTACTCACATGATTCGATGTATGCATACAGCATGCATGACGAACATCTTGTAAAGATCCATTTGAGGGTTATATTAGCTGTGTGAACTTTGTAAATGCACTATAATATAGTCGAGAGCTCGTGTGGCAGGGAGCACGCGATTTAAAGGGGCGGCGCTGCCAAAATCAGTTTATAGTTAATGACGCCCCAAAATAGGCATTTAAAAAAATTAATAAAAAAAAAATCTATGGGGTATTTTGAGCTGAAACTTCACAGACACATTCAGGAGACACCTTAGACTTATATTACATCTTGTGAAAAAGCATTCTTGGGCACCTTTAAAATGCACAAGCACTTGAACAGCAGGAAGAGAAGACAGACAGAGTTGATATCAAGGAACTTTTATTGATTTTGCTGTAACAGTGTCCACTGGCATTGGCATTTCATTAAAATTAAACAGAACAGGGTCTCAAAGAAGAAAGAAAATACAGTTTCCAATTTCCACCACATTAGAAAGAACACTTCCATCCTATATTCCCTCATATAGAGCTAAATGCATTTCTGATAGTTTCTGAGACCTGGGAAAAGTATGAAGCAAAATAAGCTTTAAATCTTTAAACAAAAATAATTTTAAACTCCATATTGCAGAGTTGAAACAAGCTGGGATTTGACAACTCAAATCTATTACAGAAAGACAGTATAATATACGTTTCCTTTACTGTAAACCGTTGTTACTTGAATGTGATTTTTACAAAAGTCTAAACTGGAAAATTCATCTAATTGTGAAGGATTTCACCAGAATTGAATACATGATAGAAAGTTTAACTGCAACCGATCAAAGTCAAACCTAAACTGCATTTCTCTTTAACCAACCCCTTACTGTTACAAACATTAAACTGCTGTATGTGCAAATCTTCCCATCTCTGTAAGAAAGTAAATGGTAACAAACATGTTTCCAAAAATATAAATGTTTTCTAGTAAAACATAGCAATATCTTGATCGTATCCTCAACTTGAAAGTCAGAAAGAAATTAAACAGAAAGGAACTGATCCTGTTTTAAGGTATGAAAGAGAACTGTATTTGACAGCTGCTCAGCTTAGTAAAGTAAGGCATGGATACAGAGGCTAAGCACAAGATCACTGTGTGTGTGAGAGAGAGAGAGAGAGAGAGAGAGAGAGAGAGAGAGAGAAAACATTCTGTGCTTCAGAGAATGAGTGGAGCACAGAAAGAGAAAATTAAAGTCATGAGAATAAGTCTTATCCTCTTTAAGTCACTTTGTTTGGATAATCTCTTTGCTTAATTCTCTTTCCAAATTAATCAAACCTACTTGTCTTCCACAAGATTTGGCATCCCCAAAAAAAATCAACATCGATTAAATGATCTGACGTGTGATCTAAAGACTAAGAAGCAGACCAAAAGAACATGCATAGAAGAGCATCGGAAAGATTCAATTCAAGTTTTCAAGATGTTTGATCTGAATCAAAATATGAATGTCTGGTCACTACAAAACTATCCATCTTTTGAAGAATCGTTCACATTGTGTGGCTGTGAGACAGACAATAGTAAAATGACCAAAACAACACTTCAGTGCTTTCCTACCTTTGATTTGATTATCAAGGTTTGTAAGGATTGTAGTAATCGGAAAGTGACAGCAGATGTCACAGCTGATATTAATGTTAAATATTCACCGTGCTATTTCTCCCATGAAAGGAGCCATAAGATGTGTACTTGTTAGGTACATAATGCAAGTGCTTCCTGAGACCAGCTCTCTTTTTGTCATCATTTCATAAAGTATATTAAATCATTGATCCAGTCCAACAGTACTGGGTATTGTCTACCTTTTACCAGAGGATGTGACAACAGAACTGATGTTGACGCTTCAAACATCTCACCATGCAAAGGTAAGTACAAACCATACTGTTAGCAGGACGAATATGAACGGAAACATTCTCTCTGACCTAAAATATCAGTTTGGTCATTCAAAATTGTGATCAGATGTTATTTCCTTTATGATTACACTGGGCAAAAGGAAATTCAAAGAATTTGCTCATGCTCATTTTGGGTTAGTTCTAAATAAGATTCAAAAATCTGTATACGTTTGTTTGGCATCATAATCCTGTAAAAATTCAAATGAGTGATTAAGGTATGTGGTTTGGACAATTCTACAAAACTATTCTTTTGAGCTCAACAAATACCTGAAAAAAAGTTAACTGATATAAAAGACTTGGAATGAATATAGAATTCTTTCATTTTTAATCAAAATTATGATTATTATGATAATCCTGCTGTCCCTTTGTAATTAAACTGGGAAATAAAGATCCAGTAACCGTTTTGGATGGGAAAAAAAATATATATACACGTTACATTTGGGAGGACATGAACTTGCAGATAACTGCATTTCCTGACTTGACTGCAAATCAGTTTACATGTGAACAAAGTAGACTGCATTAAGGGTATCAACTGGAACAGTGTACTCTGAACTATCAGTGAATCTCTGATGGCTGATTTGTTTATGAGTCTATTACGGTAAATTGGTAATATATCCGGGCACTTACAATAAAGAATTTTTCCCTTGCTCTGTGACTTAAGCAAGAACAGCTGCTGGCAGCCCTGAAACCTAAACAAAAAGAGCTCAACAGGCTCACAGGTTAACCTTCAGGGCTCCAGCAGCCCCACTGGGCAAACTTTAGTCATTTATCCCCATGATTATGCAGCACCCAGCAGCTAGAGAGAGCAAAAGGAGAGGGCTCACAACATTGGTTTCTACAAGCCAAGCCACTGGCACACAGGTACCAGGTAATTAATCGTTCTTCACGTTGGTTCCTCTTCTTTAGATGTCCATCTCAAACTGAGCATCTTCAGCTGCAACACAAAAGAAAAAAGAAAAACAAATTCATGTGCACCATGCATGACCAACTAGTAAACAGACAGAGAATGGTGTGAGCTAACAACCAGATCCATTACTGTTTGTGTACATAAGATGGTCGAGCACAAAGCAGGGAGGTTCCAGTGGAAACAGTTCCAGTTTGGTTGGTTTTAAAGACTAACCTTGCCCTGGTTTGGCATCATGGTTGTTGATGTTGTTAGCTTCATTCCTCTTGTTTTCATTGAGGATGTTCTTGCCCGTCACTCCTGGGATAACCGGCAGGTGTGCTGGTGGGGTCTGGGCGATGGGTGAGTTACGCCGGTCTAATAGGAACTTACGATCATAGATAATTCGGGTTCCTGCATTGTCACAACAAACATACTGTTATAATCAAGTTTTATTGCATAACTACCAGCCTGACACAACCATCCTAAAGAAATATGACCTATTTCCTTTTGTGTTACTCAGAAGCAAGTCATATGAGATTGAAAACAACATGATGGTGAATTAATTATACAGAATGCTGACCATATCCCTGAAAAGTGTGAGATAGATATATTAATATGATATATTGTCGTGCTTTTGAAATCACAAAGATGATTAATGAGACTAATTTAGTATGAATGGTCACAACAAATAAGTATATAATCCTTTGAACAGTATAATTAACCCAATGCACAACAATAATACTGTTGATCTATAGCTATCAATATCACACTTGATAGGGTGTATACTGCTACATGTATCGGTCTCTGTATGCGTTTAATGGAATGCATTTCTTTGTTCTGTCCTATTCTGTCAATCAGTCACTGCGGACCAATCACGTTGATAAGAGCGAAGCACAGGCGGCGCTGTTTTTGTTTTGAACTACATGGCTGTGTCTCAAAAGCCCAGTCAGCTGCCTTCCTAGGCAACATCTTTGGCCATCGCCGATTTAAACGTCTCAAAATTTTGAGCATCACCAGACAGTCTACATGCAAAATAACTAAACTTTCCTACGAGCCCCAAAAATACTGTCTAAGCAGATAGAACAGTAGGTTTTGAAACACAGCCTTTTATGTGGTTACGGCTTCCTGGCCAACATAGGCCACCCTCTAACATTGGACTGTCTCCATGCAAACGGCTGCAGATATCAGCCGGGACATACAGCACACGTCTCAGGCGGGTTATTACCTCCCGGGGTGGTGGAGAATAAAGTGCCTCCAGGAGTGGTGCAATAGTCGTGAGGTAGCTGCGTTGAGTCGTTGATCAGCACCGTCCTGGTCGGGATGGCCCTGCTCTCACTAAACTGACGACTGGACGACATTGCGCTTGCTTTGGGTGCTAATCAGAGTCGAGCGATACGTTTTCCCGATGCAAGGTAAAAACCTCGGGCCCTTTCCCCTCGTTTCTTATCGCTTTCCCAAGGCTTTCTTGACGTTCAGCTCGTCCTCCCAGCCGTCAGCACCGTCCCCTCCCTCCGCCAGGCAGGAAGCGAAGAGCGCTGGGAGGATATGACGTCAAGGGAGATTTTTTTTTTTTTTTTTTTTTTTTTTTTTTACGTCAAAGGAGAATTACATCGCATGCACGCCAATGGAAAAATATAATAATAAATATAAAAATATTATATAGTTGGTTAGATTGGGAAATCAATTCGCTGACCAGATAAACTAGGTAAACATCAACTTGACCAGGTTGTGAATCAAAACAGCTTAGGCTGATTTAGCTGCAAATATACAAAACTGTCTTTGAACGTATTGAAAGTTACTGCGTTAAAAGTGTGATATTTACATTTTTCTTACAAGTTGTTTTTTTAGCACTGAATATCATTACCGATTCACAAATCAGATGCACATACACTTAACGCTTACGCGCAAATCAGCTTCTGCGCATGCGCGATTTCCCCCAAGCAAGTCGCTGCTGTCCTTTTACACACAGCCTACCGGAATCAATACACAATAGCGCACAATATGAGTTTCTCCACTGAAGAAAGAGGAAACCCTAACACTTTGAGTTATAGGCTCTATTTTAGTAAGTATGAATTCTGTTCTTCGGAGAGTGATGATGAGGAGTTTGTACGGTCTGGGATGTTCATTGAATTAAGATGAAAGGGGCTGGGCCGCAAGTCCCACGTGTCGCTTTTCCTCGCGTCATTTATGACCTAAACTTAATCAAAGAAACAGTAAATGTGATGAATTTACGATATTAAATAGATATTTAGCACAGACATTTTATTTTAATGGCTATTTGTTTAAAGGTCTTCTTAGTTAAAAGAAACTAAACATGTAATACCGGTTTAATAGTGAAAACTGAAAGTCCCAAATGGACGACACTATATTATTATTACCAAACAGTGCAACAGCGCTAACTTTTTATGTTGTATTGCTGTTTAAAATGTGTAAATGAAGGACGGGCAAATAGGCTACAGGGACGCTCATTGCATCATATTATTGCAGAATATGATTTTTGGTTCTGTTATTTTGTCTGCTCTGTCTAAAATGAGCTCAGATAAATAAAATATGAAGTACATAGATTAATCAGATATACTGAATTTCTTCAAAATTGGGTGTACTTTGTTTAGTTTAGTTGCCACCTGTGCATTAGACATCTCACCCATAGCAGCAGTATGACATCACCTCTCTCTTCTGACAAGTAACATGATTGACAGATTATATGCACACTGGGGAAAAATCATTAACATCATCGTTATCATTAACACACTGAACTTACTAATTTATGTTTCAAACCAGTATGACTTTCTTTCTTATGTGGAACACCCAGTGAAAATTTGTGCAGAATATCCGAGCTTGCTTTTATACTAGTGTTATTTGATGTTCTGACTTGTCTTGTTTAAAAAAAATGCTTAAAAACATCCAGTGTACTAAAGTTTGAATGCCTGGGCTGGCTTGTCCAGAACACATTTATGAAAATTTGGCATTCTCTGTCGTATAAATATTTTCCTAAATTATCACACAGGCATATTCATTTTTAATGGTTGCAGTGCTCAAAATGTATAGCATAACAGTGCCTATAATTTGTTTACATTTTTAATTACTAAAAATCTTGCTATAAATTCTTGCTTGACAGCTGTGGTCACTTTTGTATGAGTGGAAAAGAGCAGTTTGGACATTCTACTCAAATAAATTATGCAGATTTTTTATTGTTATTATATTTTGGGAAAGGTAGACTTTACCTTTAAGAGTGAAGGCTTTAAAGATTTCAAAAACAGAACTCATTACGTGTCGTTCAAGGTGGATGTGGTGGCTAATGAGAGCTAGTTATTATACAATTCATGGGTTTTTATTATTTAATTATTTTTGGAAAATATGGAAAACAGCAAGATCTTGCTCAGCAAGATTTTAAGTGATCAGATGTACAAGTAATTGAAGCACACAACTGCATTTGAAATATTTATTTGTACAGAAATGTTATGTTACATATGTAACTTTATTTTTTTTAACAGAGAACTCCGATGGAAAGTATATTTCACCATTCCATGACATACCTATGTGTGCCGATGAATCTCAGGTACAGTATTTTAATGTTCCTAGTTTCTCTTGTCAGGGTCACAGTGTTGATACCCCCTCCCTTGTGGGAGCCCTTTGGCTGTTAATGGTCATTTCACAATCCAGCACAGCAGAGTGTATATCAGCTCTTTATCGGGTGAAGGGACTTAGTCTGCGAGAGGAATGATCTTTACCCTTTTAACAGTGTCATCTTAAATCGTTCAATACTTTGGACTGCTCTGATATCTTATGTGTTTAAAACTTTATGAGTAATCATTCTCATGGCTTTTTAGTAATATGAATGTTAATATGAATTTTTACTTGCTTAAGATTTTCTTTTTCTTTTTTTAATAAATAATTTTTATTTAATCTGTAGAACATTTTCCACATGGTTGTTGAAGTACCAAGATGGACAAATGCAAAAATGGAGGTATGAGCAACAGTAACAGTACAAAACTACATAACTTTCAGTATAACATAATAAAACAATAGAATAGAGGACTTTGTAACAGGCCTTATATTTTGTAAGGCCATATATTTACACACCTAAAACATTAATGCATACAACACAATACATACAGGACTAAGTGATGTTGAAAAGAAAACACATTTAACATACATTTGTGGTGTATTGTGTACTGATATTCAAACAAAATAATGACCCATCAACCAGTTGATGTCTGCGTGAATATTCTGCAAGTCAACAATATGCTTTATTTTTCAGATTGCCACAAAAGACCCTCTGAACCCAATTAAGCAAGATGTGAAGAAGGGCAATTTGCGCTATGTGGCAAATGTTTTCCCACACAAAGGCTATATTTGGAATTATGGAGCAATCCCTCAAGTAAGCCTATTAAATCAGCACCGACCATACGTTAAATACATAGAATAAAACAGACCTTTTAAAGGGTTAGTTCACCTAATAATGAAAATTCTGTCATTTATTACTTGCCCTTATGTCGTTTCACACCCGTAAGACCTTCGTTAATCTTCGGAACACAAATTAAGTTATTTTAGTTGAAATCCTATGGCTCCGTGAGGCCTGCATAGGAAGCAATGACATTTCCTCTCTCAAGATCCATAAAGGTACTAAAAACATATTTAAATCAGTTCATATGAGTACAGTGGTTCAATATTAATATTATATAGCGACGAGAATATTTTTGGTGCGCCAAAAAAACAAAATAACGACTTATATAGTGATGGCTGATTTCAAAACTCTGCTTCACGAAGCTTCGGAGCACAAATGAATCAGTGTATCGAATCATGATTCGGATCGCCTGTCAAACTGCCAAACAGCTGAAATCACGTGACTTTGGTGCTCTGAACTGCGGATTTGACACGCTGATTCATTATGCTCCGAAGCTTGGTGAAGCAGTGTTTTGAAATCGGCCATCACTATATAAGTCGTTATTTTGGGGTTTTTTTGGCGCACCAAAAATATTCTCGTCACTTTAAAATATTAATATTGAACCACTGTACTCATATGAACTGATTTAAATATGTTTTTAGTACCTTTATGGATCTTGAAAGAGGAAATGTCA
Organism: Megalobrama amblycephala; assembly: GCF_018812025.1. Taxonomy (NCBI): domain Eukaryota; kingdom Metazoa; phylum Chordata; class Actinopteri; order Cypriniformes; family Xenocyprididae; genus Megalobrama; species Megalobrama amblycephala. The sequence goes on along the minus strand of NC_063053.1, from coordinate 18,968,821 downwards.
TTGCTGGCTATGCAGGCCTCACTGAGCCATTGGATTTAAAAAAAAATATCTTAATTTGTGTTCCGAAGATTAACGAAGTTCTTACAGGTGTGGAACGGCGTGAGCGTGAGTAATTAATGACAGAATTTTCATTTTTGGGTGAACTAACCCTTTAATTTTAAAATATTTTAAAATGTAATAATTTATTCCTGTGATAGGAAAACTGAATTTTCAGCATCATTAATCCAGTCTTTTTTTTAGATTTTACAACAACTTTATTTAAATATTTTCTGACAGACTTGGGAAGACCCCGGGCACAAAGACAATGACACAGGGTGTTGTGGTGACAATGACCCGATCGATGTCTGTGAAATTGGTAGCAAGGTATTGATACTGGTGTTTGTCTTTTGAAGTATTGAATGAAATAAAGCCAAATTCATAATAAACCCAAATTTATAATGAAGCAAGTTGTCGTATGTGCAGTTAAAGTTGGATTTGATAAACAAACCCTACAATGCTTGATCTTTGCAGGTGTGCAGTCGTGGAGATGTTATCAAAGTGAAAGTCCTGGGTGTCTTAGCAATGATTGATGAAGGAGAAACTGACTGGAAAGTCATTGCAATCAATGTTGATGACCCTGAGGCAAAGGACTTGAACAGTAAATGACACTTGTTGCTTTCCTGTTTACTTAGAAGAGAGATACAGATTTGTGATTGTTTTTATTCCTCTGATGTGAAATACAGGCATTAGTGACGTGAGGAGACACAAGCCAGGCTACCTTGAGGCCACAGTTGACTGGTTCAGGAGGTACAAGGTACCTGATGGGAAACCTGAAAACCAGTTTGCATTTAACGGAGAGTTCAAAGACAAGGTATGTTGAAAAAGTGTTGTAAACAAGCTTTATTTTGTGATTGGTCATAAGCCTTAACAGCTCTGTAAATATGCTACATTTATTCCAGAACTTTGCCATTGAGACAATCAAAGCCACCCATGGCTTCTGGAAGGCACTTATCTCACAACAAACCAATGCTGGAGAACTAAACTGGTGAGGGAATCTTTCTTCAGCCGTCTGCATTTGTTTTCTCATTTGCATAGTATTTTATTTCAGCTCTGACTGTTTGCTCTTCCATTTACAATCACTACAGATAGCCTATAAAGGTGTAGACAAGGGCTGCGTACCAATCCAAATTTTAATGCTCTTCACTCACTAACTTCCTTCTGTTTCGTGGACTCGGATGTGCGTCATTGCTTACGCTGCAGGAGTGCCCACTACTGGCGGAACTCGTGAATAAGGTTTAAATGAAACGCACTAAGCCCTTGATCACTTGGAATTCACTATGGAGCTGATTTATTATTTAAACCCCTTTTGTACTTATGAGTATATTTTATGCACCATTCTTATATGCTTATAAGTTGTTGAAAAAAATATAGTATATGAGCTGTTGGAGAAAAATAAAATTACACAAATGAAACAAAATATCAATAGAATAAACTTTGACTGTGAACATATGGTAGCTACAAGTATTATGCGATCGAATCTCAACATAATTAATTATATTATACAATAATTATGCAATTAATTCTCTAAATAATTAATATATCATACACTTCAGTTAAGCGCGATCTGCTGTGATGTCACAATCAAGTTGAATTGTGGGATATAGAGTTGCTTTAAGTGTACATCGGAGTAGACTTGCTCCCTCGGTCAAAATCGAGGGGACGAGGGTCTGTCTTAGGGCTGCACGATTATGACACAAATCATAATTGTCGATTATTCCCTTGAAATTGTAATTGCGATTATTAATGACGATTATCACAATTTACATTCAATGATGTTTTGAATAGCTTTATATCATTGTTTGAACGAATAATCATGTTTTGCTTGGTCTGTTCAAAGTCACGCTGGATTTTCTCCTCAGCGTAAGGTTGAGAGGTCAATCTATCACTCTTTTCCATGTTTGTAGAGTTAGTTTGTGGAGTAAATATATTGTGACAGTGTTGTCACAATACTGGAATTTCTAACTTCGATATGATAAAAAACACTGTCATATAGTTATTTTTAATATTATTTTTTATTTATTAGTCAAACATTTCTTCTGAAGAGATCACTTTAAATGATAAAGCTTTTAAGTTTTTCTCATAAATAAACGTTGATCAGTTACCATTACAATTATCTCACAAATATTTGCTAACTCAATGTATTTTTTACAATGGGGTAATTTTGTTACAATATATTACACACAGCACAAGGAAGCTTGATTTCAAATGGTAAATTGAATTTAAAAAAGACAAGTAAACAGTGACAAAATAAGAACAAATGAACAAATTACTAACTATAGCACAAATACAATAGAATAAAGATAGAAATTATTTTTAGGTAGATCTAACTGTAGTAATCAGGTAAGAAACTGAATAAAAAACAAAGTAGGCTAATCAAATGTAAAATAATATTGGATAATCTTCATTATAAAAATTAAATACAGATTAATCAATTAAAGTTACAGAAATTAATCAGTCAAGAGCAGTAAGTGATTTTCTTTTTGTCTGTTGATTAACAATAACAACATAGAGAGCGGCACGTTTATTCGGCTACTGTCCCTTTAAGACCTGACGAACGCACGGACACATTCTTCCTGAACTGTTTTACATGAATACTCACCAAGATGGGCATTGTGATATTGTTTCTTAGTGTATTTGACCATTAATAAACTTCGAAAAGGAAGTTATTTTGGCATTTGTATGTCAAAGGCGGCTTTATTATGTGTCTGCGCTGTGAATGAGAGGAGGCGCGTGCGTCTCAACTCGCTGTCAGAGAGGAGAGCAAGCACGCGCAGCTGGTATCGGTGTATCGATACTGCAGAGAGGAGTATTGGTATCGTTTCAGATATTTCAGTATCGATACATATCAAAATATCAATATTTTTGACAACACTAGGCTGTGTACACGTCTTTTTAAAATGGCGGGTCCTGGTGTTTCCCATCAGCGTACACCTACGTCACTGGTAGCTTCTTTTATGCTGGGTTAGACCTTTTACATTCTGAAGTATTCTCCTCTCACAACGTAATATGCTCAAAACACGCAGAATAATGTAAGTGGATATTTTTCCTTGTAATCGCGCCTTTGAACGATTACGAAATCGTGGCATCCGTAATCGTAATCGCGATTAGAAATTCGATTAATTGTGCAGCCCTAGTCTGTCTATATGAACTTCCCTTGTCCACTTCACGAAGTGGAAATCACTTAAAAATGGTGGCATGGATTCCCCTGACAGGAAGTGCTTAGGGAAGTTCACAAGTGCATGTCTAAAATTGGAGTGGAATGCAGCCCTGGTTTAAACCTGAAATACATAAATATAATATGAAATAAAGAGAATTTTATTTGCTTTGTTTTCTTTTCACCTCAAGTCATTGCTTTTTTCTTTTTCACTGTGCAGCAAGAACACGTGTGTCTCAGAGGGAGACAGTCCATTCTGCTGTTCGGCAGATGAAGCCAAAGCAGTTGTTGATGGAGTATGAACTTTATTTTTGAATTCACAGGACTTTATTCACTATTTAATAAAATGGATATACAGATGTATTAATTTATCAAATAATACTTTACTAATGTGGTAACTGAAACTAATTTTTCTTTCTATTTTCAGTCATGCCCATGTGGAGATTCCAGTCCAGTTCCAAGCTCAGGTTAGATTTTTTTTTTTTTTTTTTTGTCTTTTTCTTTTTTTTTTCAGATCTCTTAAAATCTGTTATTTTAGTTTTATATTATTATATATTTTGGTAACACTTTATTTTACAGTGCTGTAGTTTCACGTTAATATGTGTACTTACTATAGTAATAATAGTAAATTATGCATAATTACAAGTAACTAACCCTAAACCAAACCCTAACCCTAACTGTAACTCTATACCAAGTACATGTAGTTAATTAATATTACACAGTACTTATTTAAGTAATTACAATGTAACTACGGCACTGTAAAATAAAGTGTAACCTATATTTTTTACTGTTGTGTATTCAATTTTACATTTACAAATGAATAACATTTTTTCTTTCAAGACGTGCATCATATTTACATTGTTTCATTTTCTTTTTCAGTTGACAAGTGGTTCTACTATGCAAAGAACTGAAGAACGTAACACTGTTAATGCACCAGTATGATCATGTTTAGAATGTGCATGTCAGTTTCTGTCTAGAATAATGGATATTATTTGAAAACATGGGCACTTAACATATTATCTGGAGACTAAATCTCAAATTAACAGTTAGAGGAGCTAACCGATGTCTTGCTAAGTTATGTTGATTTTGATAATGGTTAGATATTCTGTGTAACAGATACTAAGGTTAGAGATACTAAATAGTCTGGTCAAACTCAGGTACTGTAAGATGTGGAACAAATGCTTTAATAAACTTTTCTCATATGACACTGCTGTTATCAGATACTTTTTGGTAATAGCTTTTGCTTTGTATTAGATTGTCTTTACATAAATACAATTTTAACAATAATAATGCAATGTTTAAATATAATTGTCACAAGAGTGAGCTGATGTACAAGAAATCGAGGATCCATAATGCTAGTGTGGACAAAAAAAAGTTTATTTTTTCATTATTTTTAACAGGTCCTTTAGAGATGGTGCATCCAAAACACATCTCTTTTAAAGGGATCGTTCACCCAAAAGTGAAACTTCTGTCAGTTTCTCCAAATCCATATGACTTTCTTTGTTCTGTACAACAACAGATGTTAGTCAGAATATTAGGGACTGACAGCCTCGTCATCATTCACTTGCATATTTTTCCTATACAGTGAAAGTGGTGACTGGATATGCAATTCTAATGTTTCTGTTATCTTAAATTGTAATAATATTTAACAAAATTACTGTTATTACTGTATTTTTGATAAATGCAGTAGTAGGGGAGAGTGGGGTAATGTGAGACATCGGGTAATGTGAGACACCCCCTTTATCTCGGCAACGGAACACATTTGTGGTTATGTGACAATTATGTTTTCAAGCCCATCACATTTCCCCTTGGCCATGAAGGAGAGGACCTCATGGTGCTGTGCTAAGCATGTTTTTTTCACAAAAATATTTTTTTTGCATGTAAAAGTAAATTTTCTTGCGGTCAACTTAATCAACTGTTGTGCCAAAGCAAAATGATTCAGGTAGAAAAACTTATATCATACATGTTGATGAACTACCAACATATAAAACCATGTGATGATGCTAGCTGAAGATTAGCCTGAATTGCTAAGAGAGACCGTTTTTTTCTAAAATGTGGTGGTGGGGTAAAGTGAGACAAATGCTTTGGGGTAAAATGAGACATGGGGCACAAGTCAAATTTAGTCTTAAAAATATTTTAATGTAATATTACATTACATATGTTTTATTTTTAATGTCATAAACATTGTAGAAAAGCCATCATGCCAAGGCAAAACACCAGGAAAGACAACCTGGGGCAAAAAAAAACCCTCGAGGAGAATGATGTGGCACATGTTGTGGTAAAGAAGCTGCCTCAACCTAAAAGGCCTGGAGAGATGGAGAGAGCAACTCCTCATCTTTCCCTGTAACCTTCAGGGCTGGAATGTAGAGTAGGCCTAGTTGTAGAGGATGACAGTAGGCTGATGTTCTAATACAGGTGGGTCTAGTCCTGTGTTCTGAGTCCCAGGCTGTTCTAGCTGGTTCTGATTGTGCTTTGCTCTGACCTCCAGACACTAGCTGGCTCTAAGGGTGCGTTCACACTTGTAGTTCGGTTCGTTTGGTTCATTTGGTCCGGACCAAAGAAGATTTAGTCCTGGTCCGATTAGAGTTCAGATTGGCAATTTTATCACCGAACCAAAAGATACCGAACCTTGAGGCATAGGGATACATTCACAATGTGATTGGTCAGATTTTATGACGTATTGCCTATTTTGAGACGGAACTTAACAAAAATCCCAAACAATGCTGTGTGCTGAGGTAAATGCGCTCGTTGTGTGTGCATAGCAGCGCGTAGCCTGCGTGTGATGGTATTTTGGCCAGCTGGGAACTTGTGAAGAGCTTATAACATGTGTAAAGTAGTCAAAACAGCGGCAGGAATCCATCCATCACACACACAAACGAGACGTGTGTCTGATGCCTGTGATGGGCAAACTCGCGACTATGACAAGAAAAACCGACATGCGTGAGGATTCTGTCCTTTTTAGGGTCTCTTTTTAGGGCCTCTTTTTAGGGCAGCGTTCACATATGTTCAAATAAACCGCACTAACTGAGCAATCACACCAGGGTTCGTTTTAATTGAACCAAACATGACAAGTGTGAACGCACCCTAAAGGTCTTGTGTTCTGACCCCCAGACTGTGTTCTAATCTAACTGGTTCTATCTGTCATTTGAATGTTAATTAAAATATTTTGAATTATATTATGTTGTATTTGATTTTGTTCAGAGTTACTTTCAAGTGTGTGTTAATTGACCAATCCCCATGATTCTGTTACTAGTCCGACATTAGTTCTGGAATGTGTGGTTGTCAAGCTAGCTGTCAGGATTCGAACGTTGCAACATGTGTTGTTATGGTAGTTTCAGAGTGGAAAAAGTAAGTGGATCAGTTTACCCCCTTGATTTCTCTGGTCTGTCTCAGTTTACCCCTAAGCTGGGGTAAAGTGAGACACAAGATGACTTTTTTAAAAACAATCATATTTTCACTGACCTTCATCCTGAATACATTCTGATAATTTCTATGGCTAGGAAACATCTTGAATTAATGGGAAATGTGCAAATTTTACTGATATATCATTTTAGCTCGCTTAGAGGGGAGCAAATGTAAAAAGTGTCTCACTTTACCCCACTCTCCCCTAAGTATAAAATACTTTTTTTTTTTTTTTTTTTAAACTGAAAAAAAAAACTGAAAAAATCCTACCAACCCCAAACTTTTAAATGTAAATCTTAGCTGTCAGACCACACAGATGCAGGTCAGTCAACATTTAGCAACCAGATGACAACGCATTAACCTACAATCGATCTGAGACCACCCTATGCACACAACTACGCAGTTCCGGTTGAACGTCAAATTCAGGCTGGTGTTCAGCAGAAGAACACAGACCGGACTGACTGGTCTACTACTCACGCGGACCCTTACAGGTATTGACACGAATATTTCCCATATTAGAGCTCATAGTGTTATGTGTTATTTACAAATGACGCAACATTACAAACGACGCGACTGTTAAAATATTTGTAACGTTAAGTGGATAACATTTTTAATAGACACATTTTTTTTAAAAAGCCAGGTTTTATCTATAACGTCATGCTGAGCTTTTTTTTTTTTTTTTTACCTTCACAATACTCTGTTTTGCTCATTCAACCTTTGACCAGCATATCTGGCTGTTGTTTTCAGTGTGTTTAAAGCGCCTCCACTGTATTGACGTGTTTCTAGAAAACGCGCGCTAAACATTTGGGCTGTGTATACTGCGATGGTTACAGTTAGAGAACAATAATATTTGGTTGAATATGTATTCAACCTAATAAACAACACAATAAGTCCGTTATTAATGTATAGAAATGCACTTGAAGTTGAACGACTTGCTGTCATTTGAGTGACAGCTATGTCTGTGTGCTATATCCATGGCGTCAAGTGACAAGGTCTCGCAACTAGAAATAGTTTCTTGCTCATGTTGCGTGCGGGATATTGCTAATAGCTATGAGGGGGTTTGTGTCTCTTTTCTTAAAGGCACTCTTGAAGGCAAAACGTTAACTTGGGCCATTTAGTAGTAGCTACCGGCTGTTTTTCCACATACTTACAGTAGATTTAGGTAAAGAGCTTATTTTGGAGTTAGCAGAGCCCATTGGAAAGTCTTGAATCTTGCAGTACTCTATTGGAACAAATATCTCATTCTGTTGCTATTTCATTTCAGGGAGCAGGCTACGAAAATGTCTTTCATACTTGATTGGCTGTACAGAGGATTCAGCAGTGTGTTACAATTATTAGGTAAAGAATCAGCCAGATATTGAAAAACAGATGAGCATCAATCATCATGTAACTGTTTTTTGTGATTTCATACTCTTATTTCCTACTCTTATTTCCTTTTAGGACTCTATAAAAAGTCTGGGAAATTAGTTTTTCTTGGATTAGACAATGCTGGAAAAACAACATTATTGCACATGCTTAAAGATGATCGACTAGGGCAGCATGTTCCAACACTTCACCCTAGTAAGTAAAATGCCACATATGTTATTGTTTTAATATGAGTTGTATAGGTTTACAAAGTAAAGTGCAAAAACAATATTTCTTATTCTTACAAGCTGAATTCTAGATTTGTTGGAGCAAACATTGTGCACAATGTACTGTCTTTTGTCCTATCTGCTAGCATCTGAGGAACTGACTATTGCTGGGATGACTTTCACAACATTTGACCTGGGTGGTCATGCTCAAGGTAAATATAGAATTTAATAATAAATGATTAATAATTCTAGAATTTAAATTTAAGAATTAAAAATGAATGCTATAATTAAACAAAAGTGTATATATATATATATATATATATATATATATATATATATATATATATATATATATATATGTGTTTAGAAATTTAGATCAACCAGACATAATGATCTTGTCAATTCACAATTCTCAGCAAGAAGAGTTTGGAGAAATTATCTTCCAGCAATAAATGGGATAGTGTATCTTGTTGACTGTGCTGACCATGAACGACTACAAGAAGCCAAAATTGAGTTGGATGTAAGTCTACTTTTATATAATCAAGAGTTTTGTTAAAGGAACACTCCACTTTTTTTGAAAATAGGCTCATTTTCCAACTCCCCTAGAGTTAAACAGTTGAGTTTTACTGTTTTCGAATCCATTCAGCCGATCTCCGGGTCTGGCGGTACCACTTTTAGCATAGCTTAGCATAGTTCATTGAATCTGATTAGACCGTTAGCATCTCGCTCAAAAATTACCTAAGATTTTCGATATTTTTCCTATTTAAAACTTGGAGATCGGCTGAATGGATTCAAAAACAGTAAAACTCAACTGTTTAACTCTAGGGGAGTTGGAAAATTAGCCTATTTTCAAGTGGAGTGTTCCTTTAAGACAAGATAGTTACATAGTTACACAAGTTTAACTATGAATATATCCAGAGGAAATGTCACAGCACTGACTTTATTGCACAATTTTAAATTTTCTTCCCAATTCCACCAATCAAAACAGCCATATATTTAAATAATAATGATTGCTCTTTATACCATAGGCCCTCTTAACTGATGAAACCATCTCCAATGTGCCAATCCTTATTTTGGGGAATAAAATTGACCGGCCAGAAGCAATTAGTGAGGATGCGCTGAGAGGAATGTTTGGTCTTTATGGACACACCACTGGAAAGGTAGATCATTGAGGAAATATATTATCTAAAACATTTTGTTGTATAGTTTGGTATGTAATATATAAAATGTATAATATTTTCTGGAACAATACAAGGTCTTATTTTGTCTCTATACATCCACACAGGGGAATGTATCACTGAAAGAACTCAACCTGAGGCCAATGGAAGTCTTTATGTGCAGTGTGTTGAAGAGACAAGGATATGGTGAAGGTTTTCGATGGCTATCTCAGTATATTGATTAACATATTTAATGTGTTTATTAATTCATAACTGATGTATCCTTATTTATTAATTGATTATTTATCTTGTAATGAAATTAAGTAACCAGGGGTGTTATATATTATCTGAGCCTAAGAAATCCAGTGTGGTGATAGATCAGTATCTGAGATATGCATTTATTTAATAAGCTACGGTAGCAATTACTTACACTTTTACTTTTTTAAGATGCAATTTATGCTGTTTACTTTTCTAAAAGGGTTAGAAATACAGCATCCTTTAACAGTTGACCAAGCTGGGTTATTTTAAGGGATGGCATCCTGTAACATGTTGTTCACCTGAGTGTCAGTTTTATACCCTGCCAAAGTTAAACATACCTTTGTACATTTGATTTAAGGACTTCTAATCAGGTGAATATCATTTGCGCTCTGATGTCACAATCATTAGATGATACAGAATCAGTGTTTTTTCATGTTACATGTTACATTACCTCAGTGCCTTAATGCTGGTGGCTCTTCCTAGTGCTGTATTTCCCACCTGTTTAAAGGAAATACTTCTGAAGGTGTGGACTGCCAATGTATACATGCTTGCTTATCAAATTTGCTGAGATTTACAATTAAATATTTATACCTAATATTTAAAACTACAAATGTTTGATTTGTATGTAGTATTTTGATATGCGCTGATGTTCTTCATTTTCAGTGATGTTTCTACATTAGCTTGTTTCAACACTAAACTACCTGAATAATTGTGCAATAAGTACTTTTTGACTGTCAGCTGTGACTTATTTGCAGTTAGGACATGAAAGTACATAGGCTTTTTTAGTTCATATTGCCTTTGCAATAGAAAAATCTGTCATATTACTAGGTCACTTTTACCCCTATTTGTAAATAGGCTTATGTGAAAGGATTGGGATTTTCAATCTTTTGAAATGGCTAATTATGTACGTGCCACTTGTAGCACCTTGTAGCATGCAATAAAGTAGGCAACACAAATAAAATATTTTGAAATTTCGGTGTGTAGTTTGCTCTTTTCCAAAAACATAGATATGTATATGAATCATAGACAGCAATTTGAATAAACATTTTAAATAGTAAAATATTTGTGACATCCTGGGTAAAAACTAGGTAATAATAATCTTAGGTAATAACTAGGTAATAACAATCTAGGTAATAACTAGGTAATAACAATATTAGGTAATAACTAGGTAATAACAATCTTAGGTAATAACTAGGCAATAACAATCTATGTAATAACAATATTAGGTAATAACTAGGTAATAACAATCTTAGGTAATACCATCTTAGGTAATAACTAGGTAATAACAATTTAGGTAATAATTAGGTAATAACAATCTTATGTAATAACTAGGTAATAACAATCTTAGGTAATAACTAAGTAATAACTACCTAATTATTACCTATCTAGTTATTACCCAAGATTAGTTATTACTTAGTTATTACCTAGTTATTACCTAAGATTGGTTATTACCTTGTTATTACCTAAGATTGTTATTACCTAGTTATTACCTAGATTGTGTTACCTTAGTCTTTCTCAATGGGGGCGTTCAGAGAACAACGGGGGGCGTTGGAAGCAAGATTTTTAAAAGGGGGGCGTTCAGGTGTTCTTGGGGGGCTTTCACGAGTTTATACCAAAGATCCAAGCAAGACAAGATTAAACTTGTAATTACTTGCAAAAGAATTGCCTACAACATTCTAAAATCTGCCACTTTAACGCAACATGTAAGCTATGTATCGTTTCTTTTCCAACGATAATTTTTCCAGTCATAGACCAGCGCTAAAGCGCTGACAAGAATTCACGTACACAAAAATGTGTTTCACGCTGACAACTATCCAGTGGTGGACATGCAGTGGAGGAATGGAAAGTTTACAAGCCATTAAAAAAGTATTGACTTAAGAACCACTTATATTTCAAATATTTTCAATAAATCATGTTCCCATTCACTCCGGTGACAAATTTTAAAATTAATGAAACTAAATTTCATTATACTAAACTAAATATTTATAAGGTAAAACTTTTACATTTTTAGGCATTAATGCCAATGCCTAATGCCAAAATGTTTTCTTTGTTCACAAAGTAATTTACTGGGCATTATTGTTAACTCACAAGACTGTAAGGAGAAATGACAATTTGATGGATAACTAATTTAAATATATTCTGTAATCACATTTAGGTAATGTATTAATTCCACCGTCACATCTGAGCGCAAAATGCTGCTTGGATAGTTTCACGATAGGCTAGTTAAAAATAATTAATAATACAATAATAATTTAATCTAATTGTTCATATGTGTTCTTGTTGTTACATGTGCACTCTGTTTTGGACTTGTTGTTGTTCCATTTCCCACCACTAGTTCATCACCATGGTTACTTATCACTCCAATCATCACATTCAGCTGTGTCCAATCACCCCCTGTGTTCCCATGTATATAAACCCTGTGTTTCCTGTGTAGTATTGTCCAGTATCGTTCTTGTGTAGTGTGGTGTTCTACCTGTTGTACCTGTTTGTGGATTACTCTCCTTGTGGATTTATTAAAGCAAGTTATACTTCTATTCTCCTCGTCGTGCGTGTTTATGCTCCTAACCAGCTACTGTAACAGAATACCGGACCAAAAACAGTTATACAGATTGCAGCGTGTTTTTTGTTTGCTTTCCATGTCAGTGTTTTTTCGTGTTTCACTTTTTTTGTGTTTTCGTCACAATGTACACACCCGCACTTCTGTTGCTCTGCCTTGAGCAGAAGGACCGCTCCCTCGAGGCACATTTGGACAATTTTTTTGTTCCTAGCACCATCTACATATTTCCCGGACAACTGCCTTTGCAACTTCCTGTATGCCGGCCTTAACACCGCCACCAAAGCGCAGCTGTCCAGGGAGGGACCTCGAGGAAGCTTCCCTGAATACGTGGAGTACCCCCCCCCCCCACCCCACCCCACCCCACCCCACCCCACCCCACCCCACCCCACAAGGCTCTGGCGTGGCATGACGAGGTTCAGGTGTGTCATGACGAGGCTCTGGTGTGGCAGCCGTGGTATGACAAGGCTCAGGCGTGGCGAGGCGAGGCTCAGGCGTGGCGAGACGAGGCTCTGGTGTGGCAGCCGAGGCATGACGAGGTTCTGGCATGGCGGCCGTGGCGAGACGAGGCTCTGGCGTGGCAGCCATGGTATGACAAGGCTCTGGCGTGGCATGATGAGGCTCAGGTGTGTCATGACGAGGCTCAGGCATGGCATGACGAGGCTCTGGTGTGGCAGCCGTGGTATGACAAGGCTCTGGCTCACGATGGCACGTATCACAAAAATCCTGGACATAGTCCTCAACAGAACGTTTACCTTGACTAAGGCTCAGGAGGTAAACTGCTGGGTTCATGGCGGGTCTAGCTTTCTGTAACAGAGTCCACTGGAGGCGAGCGTAGTGAGAACCCAAGTGCAGCTTTAATCGTAATCCAAAACATGAACATGAACATGAACATGAACATGAACATGAACAAAAACAAAGACGTAGCTTGACATGGCTTGACTTGGAAACAGACACACTCACCAAAAGTGGGTTACATAACAACAAAGCTAGACAAGATAACAATGAAACATGAGGGCTATTTATACAAAGAGACTAATGACAAACAAGGAACACCTGTGAACAATCAAGACAAAGAACCAATGACAGGACAGAACTGAAACCACATGACGAAAGCAACCAATGAGAACATGACACATGAGACAGGGGAAGCACATGACAAGATCACATGAGTGCAAAGGAATCACCTGACACAAAGCACATGGCAAAACAAGGGAAACAAACAAAGCAATGAAACAAAGCATAACTATAAAATTAACCATGAAATGTGAACATGAAACACCAAAACAAGACATGACAGGTACATTTTAAATACAAAAAAGTTAGGCTATGGATTTAATATTAATAATAATATTATTAATAATAGCCTAATAATAATAATAAAAATAATAATAATAATAAGAAAACACAGATGTGAATAATACATATTATTATCATTATTATTATTAAAACAGAATAATCAGCATACTTTCAATAAAGACATTTAGCCTTTTTTGTTTGTGTCTGTGTGTGTGTGTGTGTGAGTGGGGGTGGGGGGCGGTAAATGACCTAGATAATGGATAGGGGGCGCTAGCCCAAAAAAGGTTGAGAACCACTGTCCTAGACGATTCAAATTAAAAAGCTATTTGGCAATACTGAACCTATACATCTGTTGCATGGGCTAAGTGAGCACACAAGAACATTGTCCAATGTGTAAACTCAACAATGATGTCCGATTCGTCAACGAAAATTTCTTTTTAGTTGGATCTTTTCAATGAATCTGTCAAACCGGTTCACAAGTTGGACTTAAAGGATTAGTCAACTTTCAAATATAATTTTCCTGATAATTTACTCACCCCCATGTCATCCAAGATGCTCATGTCTTTATTTCTTCAGTCAAAAAGAAATTACGTTTTTTGATGAAAACATTCCAGGATTCTTCTTCTTAGTGGACTTCAGTGGTCTCCAAACGGATGAAGGTCAAAATTACAGTTTCAGTGCAGCTTCAAAGGGCTTTAAACGATACGATGACCGATCGCTTTGCTAGATAAGACCCTTATTCATCGTCTGGTATCGTTTAAAGCCCTTTAAAGCTGCACTGAAACTGTAATTTTGACCTTCAACCGTTTGGGCTCCATTGAAGTCCACTATAAGGAGAAAAATCCTGGAATGTTTTCATCAAAAACCTTAATTTCTTATCAACTGAAGAAAGAAAGACAAGAATATCTTGGATGACATGGGAGGGAGTAAATTATCAGGAAATTTTCATTTATAAGTGAACTAATCCTTTAACGATTCACGAATGGCTTGACGCGAGAAACGTCTCTTTCGGACACGACGACGTAAAAGAACTACTGAACCGGTTCTATAAAATGAATTGTTCGAAAGAGTCGGACTTGGATGAACCAATAGGAGGGCACGCTAACGACCACGTGATCACGCCAACGAAATCATACCAGGAAGCGCTGCAGATGGAGAACTCATGCAACAACATAAAGTCGGCGATACGTTAATATAACCATTATTACATTATTTGCCCCCATAGACTTTAACGTTGCAACCCTAACCAGTTGCTTTTGTTCCAAACTGTATTTGTTAGCATGATTTTTTTTTTTTTTTTTTTGAATAATCTTACCTGCCAGCACCGCGGTTGACATTTGTATATTGAACTCATTGTAAGAGGCAAAAACTCATCTACTATTAGCATAAAAACTCAGACCTTTTTTATTGTTCCTGTTTTAAATATCTAGAGTTTGAAAATGAAGACCGCTGAAGAGGCATGTTGTATTGTCACGGTATCCGAGACGCCCCTCAACCTCACATCTGGATCTCAGAATCGAGCAATAAGCTGTAGTGGAGTATTTCTAAATTACCAGTCTGGAATTGTTGTCTGTAGTGGCATTATGTTTTCACGCTTTATAAATGATAGACGGTCCATGGAGAAAGACACGAAGATATTGCATTCTGGAAGTTTAACTAAAGAGACAAAAATGTATGTAGACTACAATCACTTTTGCGCCAAGCAATCGTGTGTACTGGAAAGACGCAACACGAGCCGTCAAGAAGCTCAATTGTTAATGATGATCAATTGCGTGGAGTTTCAAGAAGCATTTGACAAAATCTTCAAGGGGGCCGAAAATTGGGGCTTTTATAGTGGTAGTTTGGATACTGAACTCCTGGAAGACTCCAGGTTTTTAACATGGTTTGCACTCCTAAAAGTGCCCATTTCGTCCACGTGCACCTGTAAAGAAACTATTCCATGGGTGAAGAGTGGCACTCTTAAAAAGGGATGTCATGTTATTGCATGTGGGTCTCCATTTGGTGGTCTCTGTCCTGACCTCTTTATGAACTCAATTAGTAAAGGTATAGTTAGCAATCTGGCAGGAGATGGGAATGCACTGATCCTGACCGATGCCCGCTGCTTGCCTGGCACCGAAGGAGGAGGCGTGTTTATTAGCAAAGGAGGCAGATCTTACCTCATGGGTTTGATCGTTTCACCACTGTGCTGGAAATCTGATGAATGGATTGGACTGACACTTGTGTGCTCTGTTCACCTCATTCTGAAAAACATGATACAGGCTGGAGCCATACAGGAGTCGATGATAGAAAAGTCATCACAGTTAATAACTGGCTCTATTCAAGCTCCATTAACTGCAGCCCGACCCTCAGGTTCTGAATTTTACCCCAGAGTGGCACTGATTGAGACCGGCCTGCTGTGGGGTTCTGGTGTGCTACTAAATCACAACCTGGCTCTGACCTGCAGGCATGTGGTGAATGAAAAGTCTGTTCTTACAGTCAAAGTCAACTTTGGAGGAAGGTACTGGGCTTAAAATTCCTGCATTATTCATTATTATGAGGCCTAAAGAAGTGATATTTTGTTTGTTGAACTTTGTTAAAGTTACAATATTATTGGTATTATTGTGTAATCACCATGTGATTGATAATGTCTACACTTTCCACCCCAGATTTCATGCAGTAAGTGGTAAGGTGCTGTATTCATCAGCACCATCATCTCCATATGATATCGCTGTAGTGGAGCTTCAGGAATCCCTCACAGACTCAATAAAACCGCAGTTTACCACATACTTTCACCCAGGTAATGCGCTGCAAACCTGTTTCATTGAAAATCATATTTAGCCATAATTGTTTTAATTGTTTTGAGATTTTTTTGGAGTGGTGGATGCCACCAATGTAAGAAAAAAATAATACATGTTCCTTCAGTGTGTATTGGTTTATATATGTAATAACTTCATAATCAAATATGATAAGGTTTTTTATCAATGTGATATTTGACACTATATGTATATTTAATATTTAACCCCAGTCTTTTACATACAACAACAATCAAAGTGATATTTGACACTATATTTTATATTTAACCCATATTTTACATACAACAGTGAGACCGGGGGACTAAGTCATAAGTGACATACATATGGCATACAAGAGATAAAACATTAACATTGACATAAAAATAAAAAGTATGACATAATTATCACATAAAACATCAAAATTGTGACAAAATATGCCTTTTTATGTCAAAAATATGATTTACCAATGCACAGTGAACTATAAAATTACTTGCAAATCTAAATTTATCGTTTGTTGACTATGTAAAAAATATAAAGTTGTTGCCCTCCATAGTAAAATACATTTTAAATGTATTATAAATATAATACAATTCAGTTTATAGTATTATTAACATACATTTTTTTTTAAATCTTGTAACAGCTACAACAAAATTTTTTTGCAACTATGTGTACTTTGTCCCTGTGCAGCACCTTAAATTTCCATGTTCTGTGTTTATTTAGGTGAGGATGTAGTTGTCGTGGGTTATGGAGCTTTAGGGAGCCGCTGTGGCCCCTCGTTGACCTCGGGGATCTTATCCAGAGTCATCAGCCATCAGTCTCAGCCTGTGATGCTACAGACTACATGTGCAGTGCAGTCTGGAGCCAGTGGTGGCGCTGTGGTTCGTTCTGCCACTGGGGAATTGTTAGGTAATACCAATATCATTCATACATATAATTTTAAATAGTTGGGAATTAATGGAAAACGTTTTGTTTACTGTATCAGTACATCAACCAGTTGTTGTTCAGTACAAATCCAGTCTGCAGTGGAGATATATGAAATATACTATTCCTTCTCTAACCAGAAGGGGGCAACATAGGACCAATTAAGCATTTTTTTTTCACCTTAAAGTTCAGCATTGGAGCATTCCATGTTTTCATCTGCTGACAATGACATTGTCTGACTAAATCAAGCTTTCACAGGCAGATTATTTCTCATATGTTTTATTTTATCTTGTATATCTAAATATTAGGTATCGTGTCCAGCAACACAAGAGACTTCACAGCAGAAGTGACTTATCCCCACCTGAACTTCAGCATCCCAGTGACCATTCTGGAACCTCTGCTGAGACGTTTTGATCAAACTGCAGATGCTGCTGTGTTTAAGGTCTTGGACAGTGCAGAGGATGAAGTCAGAAAGATATGGAGACTACAGAGCATTCAAAGCAAGCTTTGATCAGTCTGATTTTTGCAAATGTATAAGATGCTTGAAAAACACTAGTAAAATTAACCTTTGTGTGTTGTAAGGTTGCTGAAAACAGGGAAATGTTGATAATATGACATATAAATGTGATAAAATGACACCTGTGTATTGACATAAAAAAGGTGTATTAGATTCTTATTTGACTTTTTAATATAAAACAATTAAATTTGATTGATTTCTTTAAAATTACACAAAAATCTTGCATAAATTCCTGCACCCTTTATTTGTATAATTTTTTTTATAGTTTTATTAAATTACAGTTTCATCATGCACTTTTTTTTTCATAAAATAGTTAGAAACCAGGGCTTTCTAACCATTTTAGGTAGATACAAAGCAGGATGCTGCACTGGATCAGTATTATATGAGTTGTGTCAACACAGAAAAATGCATTTTTGTAAAAATTTAAAGGGTTAGTTCACCCAAAAATGAAAATTCTGTCATTAATTACTCAACCTCATGTTATTCCAAACCTGTAAGACCTTTGTTCATCTTCGGAACACAAATTAAGATATTCATGATGAAATCCAAGGTTTTTTTTTTTTATCCCCCATAGAAAGCAACATCATTACCGTCATTCAAGGTTCAGAAAGGTATTAAAGATAGTCAACGTGACCACAGTTAGTTCACCCAAAAATGAAAATAATGTAATTTATTACTCACCCTCATGTCGTTTTACACCCATAAGACCTTTGTTCATCTTTGGAACACAAATTAAGATTAAGTGGTTCAGTAAGCTTCTGAGCTTTATGAATCTTTTGTATTGAATTAGTGACTCGGATCTCCTATCAAACGCCTAAACTGCTGAAATCACGTGACTTTGGTGCTCCGATCCACTGATGCGATTCGTAAATCTCTGAAGCATTGTTCTGAAATCGGCCCATCACTAGATACTGTTGAAAAGTCGTTATTTTGTTTTTTTTTGGCGCACAAAAAGTATTCTTGTCGATTTATAATATTAAGATAGAACCACTGAACTCACATGAACTGTTTTAAATACGTCTTTAGTAGCTTTATGGACCTTGAGAGTTTCAATGGTTTTGCTCTCAATGGAGTCCTCACTGAGCCATCGGATTTCATCAAAAAATATCTTAAATTGTGTTCTGAAGATGAATGAAGGTCTTACGGGTGTGGAACGATGTGAGGGTGAGTAATTAATGACAGCATTTTCATTTTTGGGTGAACTAACCCTTTAATGTTATGAAGCGACAAGAATACTTTTTGTGTGCAAAAACAAAATAAAAATAACTTTATTCAGCAATATCTTCTCTACCGTCAGACTCGTACGCAGTTGATGCAGTTCAGCGCTTCCATGTTCACGTCTGAACGCCGGCTGAAGCTGAGTCCGAAATCGCGAACTAAGTAGGTACTATATTTGAACTTGCTTTGCGACCGTTACAAAAGTATGTTCTATACATGGGTTTCATGTGACGTCACTGTATTCTATCGCCGCCATATTTGGGACCGGTCACAGCTGCGCGCCCTGTTTAAGTCTATGGTGACAGCAGCTACAACTACCAGAGGAAGGCCAACGAAACGCTTTCAGAAGGTTCACAACAAATTTATAATATATCTTGGATATGTGGTGCTGTTAGCCGTTTCAACAGTCGTCAGAACTACAAATTTATTTGATCCCAAAGTAGTTAGATCGGCAGAATTATTGGCTTCATTCAGAAGGGACCACACCACTGGCAGCCAAACAGCAATGCACAACATTAATAACTGCTGGGACTGTCATTTACGTAACATTATAACGAGGACACTATTGTAATAAAATGTTGTGAATTCTCTGTGTTGTTGTTTCAGCGTGTTGTTGTGGTAAGAGCGCGTCGACTGAGTTAAACATTGATTACATAACTTGTTCAAACTTCACTTGTGCATTCGCATCATTTTGTA
This sequence comes from Megalobrama amblycephala, assembly GCF_018812025.1. NCBI lineage: Eukaryota > Metazoa > Chordata > Actinopteri > Cypriniformes > Xenocyprididae > Megalobrama > Megalobrama amblycephala. The sequence continues at coordinate 18,949,264 of NC_063053.1, read as the reverse complement.
CAGATAAAACTTATTAATTTTATTAAGTATAAATATCTGATTATTCTCATAAAGGATGTTTCGTTGAGGTAAATAACCCACAGAGCTGATGATCATCTATAGCTTCAGTGCGAGCGCTCAAAAAGTAAGACAAAACATTAATATGATTGGGACTGTCTTCTTATACATGATATTATAATCGTATATACTTGTAAAATAACGTTGTGAATTATTTGGGCTTATTTGCTGTGTTTCGGAGTTTCAATGAGGTTACTTCAAGTTCATCTGTGCGTGATTTTGTGCAAATACTAGTTGTAATATTTTTATTTTGTATTAATATCTGGATTATTTTATATAGGATGTGTTCCGTTGATTAATTAAAAAGTTGAAAGTTAATTAACTTTCAGTTTATGGGTTTTTTTATTCTCTTCAGCTTCAGCGTGCGCAGCTCAAACAGCAATGATTAAGTCATTAAAATGTTTAACGTTACTACACAGTATTATTAACTTTAATATTTCTTTTAGAAAATGAATGCATTATTTTTAATAACTAGCTCTTATATTCTAGTATTATTTTCATCAACACATAGTTTGATTAATAATAAGGATCATGAACAATAACAGATTTTTTTTTGTATACAATAACATCAATAACAGATTCATTTTGATAACAGTATTATTTGAGCTGCGCGCGCTGAATGAACACCCGTAAACTGAAGCGCTTTGCTAGAAGGTTAATTAACTCAACAGGACACATCCTATGGTAATTCATATATATTTATACAAGCTATACATAAAATTACAACTTATATTTGCACAAAATCATGCACGCATGTACTTGAACTAAGTAATGTAGTCAGCTGGTGTCGTGAATTTGTTCATCCTGTAACACGCCGAAACACAGCAACTAGAATTCATAATATTTTCAAATAAATCAAATAAATTTGAAGTTCTGACGACTGTTGAAACGGCTAACAGCACCACATATCCAAGATATATTATAAACTTGTTGTGAACCTTCTGAGAGCGTTTTGTTGGCCTTCCTCTGGTAGTTGTAGCTGCTGTCACCATAGACTTAAACAGGGCGCGCAGCTGTGACCGGTCCCAAATATGGCGGTGGGCATAGCGGAAGTGACGTCTTTGAAACCCATGTATACAGTATGAATGTGGGTAGTATGAATCTAATCCGGACGTACTACATCTGCCATGTTGTCATTATCACATGACCTACCAGCGTCAGTTATGTAGATTCACCTCCATTAATAAATCCTCTACCGTGGCCTCATGGGATAGTAAAGTGTCCATTGAATGCACGCTTTCAAGTAGTAGGTCATCGGGGGGCTTTTCGCCTACTGTTTTTTGAATACTATGTATTTGGACATACTTCTCTGTTGGCGTACTGTTTTTCAAATACTATACAGTAGAGAAGTATTCAATTTTGGACGCAGCTTCAGTATTGGCCGGCTCCTGCATCAGCATCATATACATGCGTCGTGCTGCTCACGTGAACAGTGACGGCGTTGCACGTAGAACCTGGAAGGGCTGCAACTAAAATAGCGTAGGCAAATTACATGGGAGAGACGAATTTGTTGAATAAAGTCTTATTTTTGTTTTGTTTTTGCACACAAAAAGTATTCTCGTCACTTCATGACATTAAGGTTGAACCACTGCAGTCACGCTGACTATTTTAACGATGTTTGTACTACTTCTCTGAACCTTGAATGTGGTAATTTCGTTGATTTCTTGGATTTCATCAAAAATATCTTAATTTGTGTTCCGAAGATGGACGAAGGTCTTATGGGTTTGAAATGACATGAAGGTACTTAATGACAGAAGTTTCATTTTTGGTTGAATTAACCCTTTAAGAGTTATTAGGAGTCATTAAGTGGTTTGATTCTATTAAAGTTGATATTCCTTTTTTGAACCCCCTGGTGTCCTGAGAACCAGCTTTCGTTCGGGTATTTTTGGTATAGTTATAAATTGCACTTGTCAAAAATGTTTAAAAGTGGGTTAAAAAGATTTGTTTTCTCATGTCTCCAGTATCACATGAAAATTAGCATGTCACAGAGTCTTGGGAGTAATTAGAGAACAAAGAAACAGCACTTTGGGCCCAGTGCCTTTAATCATATTCAGGCAAGAAAGATGACACACTTGGACAAAGAAACATGCAACTAAATGCAAATATACTGCAAATCAGCGTAAATATGTTTTCTAATCAGTAAAATCCAAGTATTTACAATAAGAATGGCATGTACAGTACAATACAATCATACACTAGTCCAAGTGGTATAACATCACTGTTAGCAGACTCCTGTACACTGCTGAGTAAGACATCAGGACATTCACTATCGACTTTTAATGAGCTGGCCGTCTTTCCTCTCCATCACACCAGCGAGGTGGTATTGCCTATGATAATCCACAAATAATTTAAATATCGCCAAGATTCGTCTCAATGACATTTGGAGGATGTATATTCCTCTGCAGACGCCGCGGTACACTGATGAATGTGTTTACGTCGGGGATGTTACCATATCAAATGCATTTTCTATGTGGAGCTCGGAGATCACGTCTGGGTGAATTATCATACCAGATCGAGTCTTCATACATATTTTGCAATTCCAGCTAGCTGCTTTGATTCCCCAGCATTTTAACCCTAAATACTGATGCTTTAGGTATTTTGTACTGCAAGACTCGTGTATTTTACCTTTAGTCGTATATTATAAGATTCAGACCTTGATTATAAATCCCTGCAGCACCAGATTTACACCTAGGAACATTACAGCCAACACATCTTTCACTGCAAATGATGGGAAGATCTGATTAGAAGACATCTGCAAAGACAGATTGGTCCCTTTGGGTGTATGAGAGAGAATATATGTCAGATTGCATTTTGGAAAGCTCATTCCTGCCTCTCCTGTTCATCCATACACTGCCTTGTTATAATAGCCGTGTTGCATCAGAAGTACCGTATTACAGCCTGACCTAGTGGAGTATAAGCAAATTCTATTATGACAGACATATGAAACCAGAACGCACATATCTCAGGATTTATTACTGTCCATTTCACAGAAAACAATGATTCGACGTCGGGGTGAGGGAGAAAGCTACTGCATTGAGAAGTAATTTATATGAAAATATAATGCTTTGCCATCTCTGGTTTCGGTGGATTATGACACAGAAGACAGGGAAGAAAAAAGTGCCTTTAGGACAAGGATCGTCTTATAGAAGTGCATTGTGTATTTCTGGCAAGTAGCCTAAAATCGGTTTTAGTTTGTGAGCGTGGATAAATAATTCTTCAAATACATTAACAAAAGCTACTTTATTTTAAAAGACATTTACGACTATTTATCTACTTCAGGGTAGCATAAAAATGATGCAGCGACTGTTTGAGCCAAAGGAGAGTAACAGTCTTAGCTTTCTGAGCTAAGCTAACTTAACTCTTGAGTTTTTTGGCATTTTTATCGTAATCTGTGTTTATTATGTGCTGGAGGACATATTTGAAACAATTTACATAAACTCTAACAGCAAAAACATTAGCAGCAATTCAAGGAAAGCAGTTGCTGATGGTCGACAGAAGATCTAATGGAACAGGTTAGACCCTGAAGCCTGTCTATCTTTATATACAGTACATACTTTAAAAAGTCATACCAGGTATCATTTCTGAACGTATAGTGATGAAAGTATGTATTTATTAGACTTGCATAAGAACGCATCACATCACACCTATCAAGCGCCTAATTCTGAACTCGTGTTTGCAGATGCTAGAGACTGATTCAGGAGAAAACTCTTGCACTTACAACAAAAATATGATGTTTCACAAGTATTCGTAAGCCCAATAATTGAAAACTCGTTCCCAATACCGTAATCTCACTACAGCTAACACTAACCAAGAGCCGCCCCTCCCCCCTCCCTCCCCAAGTCAATGCTGTTTGGAGTGCAGTATAAAGATGACCGACCCTCCAGTGTCCACCATTTAATGTCAGAAGATAGAGCTGCCTCTGTAGAAATGGGCCACAGAAAGCTACGTCGAACAAGGCGAGAATCGCGTTTCGTTCTACCAAATGTATCCACCGTCATCAACCTCCCCCACCTCCCCTTCCTCCTCCTCAGCCTCCTCGCCGTTTTCCTCCGCCTCCTTTTCCTCCTCATCTTCCCATCCGAGCCCGCTGCCAAAATCGCCCGAGTATGTGACCACCTCATCTGGAAAAGGAAACCGTTCTTTAAAAAATATCATATATCATATATATATCATATTGCGAGGTAAACTGAGCGATTTGTGCAACACAAAGGCTAAACAATACTCGCTTGGCATGAGGACAATAAACAAACCGGAGGTGTGACATTGAAGTTGGGCTTTTTAATCGCTATTTTATGTCCAGTCAGGGGATTTGTTCTTATCACCTGCAGGTCCGTCGCAGCCAGTAGTAATTAATCTTATGGACCTTTATTTCGGCGAGACAACTGCTCTTTTGGAATGGAAATGAACCTGGCCTAATGAATGTAGCACTTGGTCTTCTGTCAGATGGGTGACTGATGATTTTGTGGATCTAAGCCCTAAGCCCTGTAGCTACAGAAGGAGCATTGTCCTCTGTGTGTGTGTGTGTGTGTGTGTGTGTGTGTGTGTGTGTTGTGCTCGTGCTCACCACAGTCGGGGTTGCCATGGATTCTGGAGCCCATTAACTCTCCTCCATGCTGGTCCACACACCAGCACTCCCCTCTGCTCTTGTCACACTGCAGTCTCCTGTAAAAGCCGTCCTCATCACAGCTGGGAATGTATGTATCTGAAATGACAAAGGGGGGAGAAACACACAGACACACACGTTTTGAGAAGCCACGGTCGTGTTTAACATTCATTTTCATATCCTACATGAATTGAGTATAAAATAAGTATTGCATCACGGGTGACATTGCAAACTAGTTTGCATATTGCTGTAAATCATGTGACAGACTCAAGTGACACTGCTCATTGTAATGCATAAAATGTAACCTTGGCGAGGGTTGAGGGCTGAGTTTCTGTCTGCAGTGTCTCAAATCATGATGCACGATAAAATCTAACTGCATGGGGTAATAAACAACTATATGTCCACATAATCATCATGATCTATTTAGCAATCAAATGCAGGATTTAACCCTCTCATGCACTGTGCGTACTAGGGGACAAATCTGTAAAAGCCGGTTTTAACCATTCTGGGTGTGATGTTACATCCCAACCACCACGGGTAATTCCATTGACCCATACCCATAATTTAACCTGACTGTCCATTTTTATGTCTTTGTGTTATTTATTTATGAGAACATAAATTATGGGTGGTGAAAGTCATGACCATATACTTCAGAATATATACATACACATACATATATAATGGACACATGTATAGTTCTCTCAAAACATGCAATTAAAAAAAGAAAAAGAAAATGATTAGCCTTTTTTTAATTAATCCAACATATTGAATAATTCTATGACTGCCATCTTTATATGCAATTGTGTTGTTTTCTATTTATGAAAACATGGCTGACAAAAATGTTCATGCATATATATATATATATGTGTATATATATATATATATATATATATATAGTATGTATCTGTAGTATATACTGTATATATATATATATATATATATATATATACAGTCAAACCAAAATTTATTCAGACACCTTGAACATTTCATTCATTATTACAGTTTATTCACTATAGTTTAAAAATGGTAATAAAATATGACAAAATCTCAGAGTTAAACTGTGTCAGAAAAAAATTATCTTAATCATGTCAGATAACACTTAAGCAAAACATGGTCATGTCAAAGTGTCTGAATAATTTTTGGTTCCAAATTTTTATAAATTTTACTGGTAGTTCACTGTATGAAGAATTTTTAGGTATAATATGTCACAGTTTACTTTATTTTGCTATCCTCACTTACATAAATGAACTATAGTGTCCTGCACCCACTAGTAAAAATAAAAAATATTTCAAAAATATCTAAAATGTCTGAATAATTTTTGGTTTGACACTATATATATATATATATATATATATATATATATATATATATATATATATATATATATATATACAGTCAAACCAAAAATTATTCAGACATTTTTGAATACTGATGAAAGTCTTTGGTTGTATAGTATATATAGCTGTTTGTTCTCAGGCATCAGGGGACGTTTGCATTTTGGCTGCCTCTGATTGGCCGTAGCATCTGCAGCACGTCCTTGGAGAGTCCTGAAAGCTCTGCAGCCAAACATGCAGCACTGCCCGCAGCCATGAGCTCCGCTCTAATCCGCACACCTGATTAGGGGCTAATCCCAGCCTTGTGCTTGTCATCTGTTAAATGAAACTCCTCTAGAGTCACTACTGCCAGAGCCGCCCTCTTTGTCTTTTAGAGTTTACCTCCCCTCTGCCTCGCTTTTTACTTCTCTCTTCCATTCTTCCAGTTGTATACATTCTATATAACCTCTTTCTTTGTTTCTCCCTTTGTTGCTTTCCTTCACACCTTAATTTGTTCTTCCCGAGATAGTACAGCGAGTCTCAGCGGAACGTTCATTCTTACCCGGTTTCTTCTTGGCTCCTTCTTGCACTTGGATTCGCTCTAGCTCAGCCAGGCAGGGAGGCTCTGTGAAAGAAAACAATCAGTGCCTTTAGGGAAGAGCCGGCGCTAATCTCCTCCAGACAAACGCTTCACACGAGCTCCCCCAACAACTCCCAAAAGAGGCGGCATTACACCAGGGCTGCTCTCCATGCAGCCGCACAATCAAATCGCACCCAAACACACCCGCTTTTTAGAAGTGGCACAATAGATCGTTCTAATCTCTAGTTTTATGGCAATATAATTCATGAAAGAAAGAGTAAATTAATTTTGAGTAATATAACTTGCTTTGAATGTGTTCTGAACAAAATGAACACCAGTTATAGAATATTTCTATATTGTAATTTTCTCCTTAATGCCTTGCGGTGAAATGTACAACCTTATTATAATAAATCAGTGGAACAATTTCCTTAAAAATGAAAATTCTGTCATCATTTACTCACCCTCAAATCATTCAAAACTATAATTGCATTCTTCTGAGGAACACAAAAGAAGTTATTTGGCATAATGTCAAAGCTGCTCTTTTTCAGTTAAGGAAAGTAAATGGTGACCACGGTTATCAAGTAGGGGTATGTGATATTGACAAAAAAATTATATCTTGATATTTTCTGGGATTTTGTTGATAATTAGATGATATTTTGCTGAGTGTGTGTTGTGCTGTTACATTGGCTGGTTTACGCCTGTCATGAACAGCTGACTCCAGAAGATTTTCATATTCTGTGTGGTGTTAAGTTCGCACGTCCTGATTTTGCTGAGTTAGATGCGTTCCTGGGTCAACATATTTTGTTTTTCAACACATTCCAGTTTGAAAATTTTGTCTTAACACTATTCCTACCACTACTACCCATAAGATATCCCAAAAATCAGAGGGAAATGATAGATGAATAACACTGATGTAGAAGCACCAATTCATGAATTCATGTCTAAACTTGACATAATCTGTAAACTTGCCCCTCAAATCTGATTGGTTGATTTGAATGTTATTTCAGGATCAATAAAAATGTTGACCCAGGAACATGTTGAACTCAGCAAAATCAGGTTATGCGTTAAGGCCACAGCAGAGACAGAAATGAACTTTTACATTAAGAGGTAATATTTGCCCACCTAAACTGATTTTGAGGGGAAACTCAATTCAATCCAATCCAAATAGAATAATAAGACACTACAGTGTTTTTTTTTTTTTTTAAATGAGTGAATTATTAATTCATACAATTTGAAACGAAACAACTGATTCATTCAGAAACCAAGCAAGTGATGTCTTTATAAATGGATTATTGATTCATTCATTCACTCACTCAAACAATTAGTTCAAAAATGAAATAATTCAGTAATGAAACACAGCTGTGTGTGTTGCTTAGAGACCCGTAATGCTTGTGTTCTGGCTTGGTTTGGAACTATTTTTATTATTCTAATAGGCTTTATCACCCAGTGAACGTGTAGACTCTCAGAATGTGTTTTTGTTTGGTTTTTAACAAGTGAGTGACATATTTAAAAATGTCAGCTCAAACATTTTTAAAACAGCAATTACAATATTATTTCATTGTATGGAGTATTGTATCGATCCAGAAGACCGAAAGTACCGCACAAGTCACATGGATTCACTTTTTTTATCCTTTTTGGAGCCTGACAGACCCAGTCCCCATTCACGTCCATTGCATGGAAAAGAGCAGCTTGAACATTCTGCCAAAGATCTTCCTTTTTTGTTCCACATAAGAAAAAATGTCATACAAGTTCTGGAATGACATGAGGGTGACTAAACGATGACAGAACGTTTCCTTTAATAAATAAATCAGTGCATTACACACTGGAATATTTGCCAATGCTTCAGTGCTATCATGTTTCACAGCTGTATGTGAGGTCCAGGCCGGTCAAGTCTAAAAAATGCAGCGGGTTTCTGTCTGACTGCCCATCCGGTTTTAGTCCCAGAGAGTTTGAGGCTGAGCAGGCTGTCAACAACCAACACTGATGTTGTTTTTCCCTCAGCAATGGCCATTTCCTATCCACCGGGGGAAATACAAGGGGAAGACAAAGTATGACAGGCCAAAAGCAACTATGCCCTCCCCAGGAGAGATGAGAGTGCCCAGCCTCATATCGTGAGTAGAATCACATCAAACAAGAGCCAGGCTGGTCTAGTGTGTGTGGGTTTGTGTGTGTATGTGTGTTAAGATACTGCTAAGATACAGCTCTCTGCCCCTCCAGTGAGATGCATAGTGGAGCATATGTCTGTTTGTGTCAAGAAGATTGCCATGCTCCATGGCTTAAGCAAACACACACACACAGAGAGAGAGGAATTCCTAAAACAAAAGAACACACAAGCACACTTACACACTGACGAGTCTCATTAATATGTAGAACATGTTGCCCATGCAAACAGACCTACGTTCTCCCCCACTAATACACACACACACACATACACTGACTGTCAGTCACCCTAGCAACAAACACTGAATAGCAATTCCTCCAGACTTATGCATCTCATCAAATGAATACTCCAAATCACTCTCTCCGCATGCCACAAACAACTAAAGGTCAATTTACGCCCTCTCCAGCTCTCATTTTCTATCCAAAAGGGTTGTTTGTAGAGGAAATGAAAGATTTGGATTTCAATAATCCAAACATATGGTCACCCCTCCCCGTTTTAATGTTTGATTATATTTAGAAAACCAATTAAACTTAATCCATTGCAAACTGAATGAGTTAGTGGCATGAGTCTGCAAAACTCTCGGCACACAGATAGATGGATTTTCCCAAATCCCTGCCTCCACAGACTAGTGTCTTCTTTATCTTTAGTGCCAGTCCAGTGCGTGTTGATGTCAAATAAATGCTCTCTGTGACCAGTCCAGTCTTTGCATGCAATATCTCTTCTGGTCTTTTGTAATGGAAAACAAATATGCTCCTCGGATCCAATTTAAACATCATTTCAGATTTGAAACCCCAACTCTCTAAAGCAGTGTTGAACACGCTCAAACACTGACTAGTGCTGGCACTGATGTTCGCCATGTGTCCCCCTTCTGTCACACTGATATAACCAAGCAGAGCAAACTGTGGACCGTGGCACTGACCAGCAGGGTGCAGAGCAGAAATCTGCAATGCCCAATCCTGGTTAGAGTTGATTTTAAAAGCTGAATGTGTAATGTTTGAAATTACAAAACTTTGTTTTTATATTCAGCGTTATTTTTACAGTTTTTTTGGTTTAGAAAGAGTTTTTGCCTTTATATTTACAGTTAGTCAATATTTTGCCATATCATATTCATCTAATGTTAGTCAAACTAACATATTTTTTCTAGTATTTTTATAAATAGTGTTCCACTGATAATATTTTATGGTTATATTTGTATACGGATTTATTTTTTTAAACAATTATGTTTTTATTTTTTAATATTTAATTAAATTGTGTGATTATCATCATGATGCATATATTTAAAAAGGACATACACAACTGTTCAAATTTTTGTGGTGAGTAGGATTTTTTATTTTTTTTTTAAAGAAATTAAAGGTGCCATCAAACGTTTTTTTACAAGATGTAATATAAGTCTAAGGTGTCCCCTGAATGTGTCTGTGAAGTTTCAGCTCAAAATACCCCATAGATTTTTTTAAATAAATTTTTTTAACTGCCTATTTTGAGGCATAATTAGAAATGCGCCGATTCAGGCTGCGGCCCCTTTAATTGCTCACACTCTCCGCCCCCTCCCAAGCTCTCGACTCTATCATTGCATAAACAAAGTTCACACAGCTAATATAACCCTCAAAATGGATCTTTACAAAGTGTTCGTCATGCATGCTGCATGCATACATCGGATTATGTGAGTATAGTATTTATTTGGATGTTTACATTTGATTCTGAATGAGTTTGAGGCTGTGATCCGTGGCTAACGGCTAATGCTACACTGTTTATAAAGAATGAAGTTGTGTTCATGAATTATACACATGAATTATAAGTGTTTAATAATGAAAATAACGACGGCTCTCTTGTCTCAGTGAATACAGTAAGAAACGATGGTAACTTTAACCACATTTAACAGTACATTGGCAACATGCTAACGAAACATTTAGAAAGACAGTTTACAAATATCACTAAAAATATCATGTTATCATGGATCAAGTCAGTTATTATTGCTCCATCTGCCATTTTTCGCTATTGTTCTTGCTTGCTTACCTAGTCTGATGATTCAGCTGTGCACAGATCCAGACGTTAATACTGGCTGCCCTTGTGTAATGCCTTGAACATGAGCTGGCATATGCAAATATTGGGGTCATACATATTAATGAGCCCGACTGTTACGTAAAAGTTGGTGTTATGTTGAGATTCACCTGTTCTTTGGTGGTCTTTTAAACAAATGAGATTTACATAAGAAGGAGGAAGCAATGGAGTTTGAAACTCAATGTATGTCATTTCCATGTACTGAACTCTTGTTATTTAACTATGCCGAGGTAAATTCAATTTTTATTTCTAGGGCACCTTTAATACTTTTATTCAGCAAGGATGCAAAAGTGACAGTAAAGACTTTTATAATGCTGCAAAAATGTGTATCTATTGTATCTATTAAAGTATATTTCAAATAAATGCAGGTCTTTTACAGTACATAATTAATAATCATAAGAAAGGTTTCTTGAGCAGCATATTAGAATGATTTCTGAGGAATCATGTGACACTGAAGACTGGATTAATCATGCTGAAAATTCAGCTTTGCTATCACAGAAATAATTTACATTTTCAAATAGAAAACAGTTATTTTAAATTGTAATAATATTTTATATATTACTGTCTTTACTGTATTTTTGCATAAGTGTCATTTTTTAAAAACATAAAAAAATATTGCCCATATTCCCAAATATTTAATTTGGGATATAATATTATATTATATATTATATTATTGGCAAATATAATAAGTGTATACTGTATATAAATACACATATATAGAATACTTCATTATGTTATTAGAAAAAGTCATTGAGGCCTGGTTCAACTGTATAGAGATACTAAAAACTTACTTTCTCTCCAAAAGCAGAGGCACCACTCCGCTGTGGAAACTTTGCCATCGCGGTAGGAATCACAGGAGTTGAAGAAGGGCCGTATGCACACTTCATACTTGTCCAGATTAATGGCAGCCAGCTCAGCTTGGTCCAGATACAGGTCGTTGTTCGTGTCCAGCTTAGAGAACATCCATCCAATAGAGTCCTTACAGGTCGCAACAAGAGTCCGGTCCACAACTGGGCACAAACATTCACACAGTACATTTTAACACACAGAAATAATAGCGTATACTGTAATACTTCCTCACTTTGTGAACTTTCTACACTAAGAGACATCTCTCGCAGAACCACTGATTGAATCTGATTAGCTGTAAAAATTCAATCAACATCCTACTAAAAGCAAAATTGCTGTTCAAATATTGCTGATAAGATAGTAAATCACTCTAATGAAAGCCACGGGCAGAAACAGTTCAGTTTTATTTTTCTAAATTAATCAGAAGCAAATAATATAAATGTTGCAAACAAGTTGGAGAACTGATCAGGCGTATGGGGGATCTAGTCATTTTTCTGCTATTAAATGTAAATTTGAAATTGAAGTAGGTGCAAATGGTCACCATTGTACAATTCAGCAAAACTGCTTTCCGAGGGGATAAAATGCTGCTGGTGCTATTTGGCCATCCGGATAGGACACGTTTCAACACATAATACCTCTGAAGCTGCTGGTGCTTATGAAAAATTTATGCAGCAGTTTTGTTAGTGCCAATTATCATAGGTCCATGTTTAGAAGTACTAGAGAAAACACAATGTATAAGCTTTTGTGGTATTGTGTGTATAGGAGGCTGCTGTAACACACTTCTGTGATATTTCTGAATATAAAAGCACTGGCTAAATGGATGTTAGAGCCTCACTTGATGCAGAACTGGCTACAGGATTCCCTGTGCTGTTCTGCTTGCCGTTGCCTTGGAGCAGTTGGAACCAGTCCCGCAGGCGATCTCCCAGATCTGCCAGGTCCTGCCCTGTGCAACTCTCTATGGACAGAATAGAAGAGAGACAGAGACAGTGAAAGGAGATAAGTGAGTGTTGGCAGACGTTGGTATTAAAGAGTGAAGAACCAATCGTCCTGCTTTTGCCCTTCTGAATTTGACAAGAAAAGCCTACGGAGACTGCAGACATAAATCAGACATAATCAAAGTCAGCAGAAATTCACAAAGCAAGCAGCAAAGAAAGAGAGCAGCATAGTCTGTTGATAAATCAATAAAGCCTTTGTTAGAGCGAGAGCTGCAGAATCAAGGGATGTGAAAGAGACAAATAGCATCTACAGCACTCTCAGCATAAAATCATTCATTATTATCAACAAAAAATTATTATCAAAAACGTAAAAGCTGGAACTGATATTGTGCTTCATTGAGCTTCAGAAGGTGTTTTGTTTACAAGAGCATCTTCTCGCCCTCATTTTTACTCAAACCTGTGTGACTTTCTTTCTTCTGTGGAACACACACACACAAAAAAAACATATTTCAAAGAATATTTCCAGTGTTTTAGTTCATACAATGAAAGTTCATGTGGTCCAAAACAACACTGGATACCATTAACTTTCACTGTATGCACTAAAAAACACAGGATATCTTTTTTGTGTGTTTCTCAGAAGTCTTACAGGATTGGACATTTGACATTAAAGGATTAGTTCACTTTCAAATAAAAAATGAGCCCAAGCTTTACTCACCCTCAAGCCATCCTAGGTGTATTTGACTTTCTGCTTTCACAATCGGAGAAATATTAATAAATATCCTGACGCATCCGAGCTTTATAATGGCAGTGAGCGGGATTAACAAGTATGAGCTGAAGAAAGTGCCTCCATCCACATCAATCCATCATAAACGTGTACTCCACATGGCTCCGGCGGGTTTATAAAGGCCTTCTGAAGCGATGCGTTTGTGTAAAAAAAAATATCCATATTTACAAGTTATGAAGTAAAATATCTAGCTTCCGACAGACTGCCTTCCGTATTCAACGTACGAAGAAAGTACGGAAAGTACGGAACATCCTACGCCTTCCCTATTCAACTTACGGAAAAAGCTTAACTGACGCGACGCCAGTTTACACTTTCTTCATAACTTGAATACAGAAGGCGGTCTTCATAACTTGTTAAATATGGATATTTTTTTTCACACAAACGCATCGCTTCACTTCAGAAGGCCTTTATTTATCCCCCGGAGCCATTTGGAGTACACGTTTATGATGGATGGATGTGGATGGAGGCACTTTCTTCAGCTCATACTCGTTGGTCCCGCTCACTGCCATTATAAAACTCGGATGTGTCAGGATATTTATTAATATATCTCAGATTATGTTCATCAGAAAGAAGAAAGTCAAATACACCTAGGATGGCTTGAGTGTGAGTAAAGCTTGGGGTAATTTTTATTTGAAAGTGAACTAATCCTCTAAGGGGCAGTAAATATTTTTGTCTGAATGATCCCTTTAACAAGCTTTGTAAGAACAAATTGCACTTTTGAAAGTGTGTGGCGGGTAGATACCATGCTTGCTGTCCACGTCTGTAGCAGGAGCCACGGTGGCGGTGCAGGGGCAGAGACCAGCACATCTCATTTTCAACTCCTTTCCAGTGAGACAAGCCTGCTGCTCCAGTTTGCACTGATTCACAGGTGCAACACACACACAAAACACAAAGAATGAGCAGTGCCACCAAAACACTTGTCCAGTGTCACATGCTCCAGTTCAGTGGCGGAAATTGCCCAGATAGAGCACAATTATTTCTAGAGACGACTGAAAATTGCTGGACAAGACATCTCCATTGAAAGAAGATGATGTCAACCTTCATTTCTTTCCTCACAAGGTCAGAAATAGATATAATAGAGATAATACATAATTCAACAGAATGGTTCTTTCAACCCCAAGTATCCAGAATCCCTTCAGACAATACTTCTTTGATTTTTAAGGATGTCAAGGGCCAGAGTACAAAGTATAATAGAGACCATTATCCATATTGTGCAAGCAGATTGATCTATATGAGTCACACAGAATATAATATGAAATAAAAAATATGTATGTTTTTTTGAATGGCACAGAATAACAAGAATAGAAATAACGTCATAGGCATTCATTGTTTAAAACCATGCAAACATAAGCTGCAGGATAATGAAAGGAATTACAACTCTTTATATAAAACTTTATTATTAGTGTTTTTTTGGTTGTTGTTTGTTTGTTTGCTTGATTTTTGTATTTTTTCAATACGCAGGTCACTTTTTCAAAACTTATGCATAGTGAGCACAACAGCAATCTAACTAGCTGTTGACTACATCTTTCAAATTACATAAATTCTTTTCTCAAACACAATCACCACCAAAATTCTTTGTACCAATTTGCCAATTACATACTTTTTTTCAAAACTGTTAAGCTTAAAGTTGGCATGAAACAGAACTTCTGATAAATTGTGGAGTATATCTGAGTGAAAATGCTTTTCAAACAAGGAAAAATGTAAGATGGGACTTGATTTTGTCAGGAATTGATTGGATTGTTGTGGTTCGCTATTGCTGTGATCTCATATGACTGGTTGTCTCGCCCTTGTCACTACAAGAGGGAGGGGAAGATATTTTGATTACAGTATTTTACAATCACGAGGACACATTTCTCAATACTTAGGTCACTTTTTCAAAACTCTACACAAAGTGAGCACAACATCAGTGTATGTGGGCTAAACTGTGGATTATTTATCATTGCTTTGGCACAAAATGCATTCATTGACTACATCGTTCAAATTACATTAATACATTTCTCACTTAGACACGACCACTGCCAAAACTCTATGTACATACAGGCTAATTTGCTAAAAAAGTTATGTTTACAATAGGGCTGTCAAAATAACGAGTTCATTTCGATTAATTAATCTGAGAAAAAATAACGCGTTAAAAAATTACGCAGATTAATCCATTACGTGTTGACCTTTGAACCTGGAGCCTTTCTAGCCACCATTCGACTGTATGAAGGAGGGAGACGACTGCTGCGCTGACGGACAGAACGAGCAGAGCTCCTCCCTCGTGCGCGCGAGCTCTCTTCAAAGTAAGCACCGTCTTTGCACTCTCTTTACCTCACACATAATAATCTAAATCAACTGACACAATGCTAAAAGTTCGTAAGACCGAATCCATGTTTCACGAGGCACATTCGGAGAATGTTTTTCCTGAATAACCGTTGGGTGTGAATAGTGCTCAAAAGAACGTCACCTCATCTTCTCTGACAGGCGCCCTGCACGTGCAGCTGACATAAACCACACTTTCAGTAAACAAAAAGAAAATCCTATCCAGTGGTGAAGTGTTTTCTGTGTTGACAAATCTTTTGCGATGTCCTAATAACAGTCGTGATTCGTATGCAACGCGTCAACGTCCGCTAATGTCCAATTCGCGACCTAATGACTCATTTGAACAGATTCATTTTAATGAATCATGACAGCAACTGATCTGTCCACACGGTCTATAACGAATTATTTACTCAAACAACTCTGAAGTGAGAACACAAGTGTGCTTACCCCATTTAGCAAGAGTGGTTAGTAAAATTAGCCTTAATAATCCACAAAATATTTTCAGGTTATTTAAATGACAATGTGTAGTCAATTAGGCCTACCTATAAAATCAGTTAGTTTAGACAGGAAACCAGAGGTGAAACCAGAACAAAGCAAGTTGTTGTTAGCTAGGTTGCATTCAATTGTACATGGTAGAAAATTATATTATTAGTTAATATAACTTCGAAATGCTACTTTTTAATACTTTACAGGTTTAGCAAAAAAGCATCTTCTCTTACAAAGCTATAAAATCACTTCTTTTTTTTTTTTGCAAAGAGAGCAAGAAAGAATTACAGTGAGAGTGACGGGTACTTTATTGTCAGTATCGGGCTCGCAGATCACGTGGGTAGGGCACTTTTTACTGTTTGTGTGGATGACCATGTCTGTCACCACCAAAGACCATTTTTGACCCAGGAAAAACCCTGCATTGATTCATTTGAATTGAAATATTTAATACTTTCGCAGCAAAAATTATGTATGCGATTAATTTAGATTAATTAATCACAGAGTATGTAATTAATTAGATTAAAATTTTTAATCGATTGACAGCCCTAGTTTAAAACCTAACATGCTGTAATACAAAATTGAATAAGACAGCAATTTGCTACATGTCTACAGTAATACCATATTGAAATATATTCTGAATCTAAAAATTGAAATACTATCAAAACTATTAGATGTAGCTGAACACCTACATAAGGGTTAGTCTTTCAATTTCATTTCCATCTATACAAAAGGGGAAATTTAGGAATAATGTTATGCTGTAATGTAAACATGGACAATGTAAAATATATTCCAGTGAATAATAAACAGTAGAAAGTGTCAGTCTTGTTTTGTAAATACATTTTACAAAAGCAAACATTGTATAATGCTACCTGTTTTTAGGTTGTTGTTTTATGAGTGACAAAGTGTTTGTTGGTTGACAACCTTTTCTAGTGTTATAGAAGAATGGCTTGATTTGAGATATATATTAAGTGTTTAATAGTTTTAGTGCATTTTGAATGTGAAATTAACTGTTGTGCCAAGATGAAACTTGGTTAGGAGAACTGTGTGAAAAAGTGACCATAAAAATGTGTCCTAACGATTGTAACTGTGAGGAACATGATGTCACATGAATTAAAAAATAAATAAATAATGATGTACAATAATGGTGGGTGATAACCTTTGCTTATGGTATGAAAGAATGACTTGATTTAGACATATATGAAGGTAGTTTTAGTGCATTTTGGATATTTACTGCTACGCCAAGCTGAAAAATATGAAGAGTTTTGGGAAAAAAAAAAGTGACCTAAGTACAGATAAATGTATCCTAGTGATTTCTTTATAAAAGAATACAGATGGGACGTTTAACAAAATTAAAGAAAGATATATGTAGTCTTGTGGAGTAAATTCACAATCTTAACAAGTATAAAAATATCACCTATAACAGAAATATATAAGGAACTAAATGCAACTACAAAACATTATTAATCACGATTAATTGTTTCAATCTACTGTCAGTCAAAATAGTTTGTTTCTGTTTTAAAGATTTCACAAAGCAAAACTGATCCCTGGCTAAGAATTACTGATTTAGAGAATGTGAAGCACATTTTTAGGTTACCAAACAAGTCCAAACAACAAAAATCTGAGAGAAAAGTCTGAACAAGCACAAAACTGCAACAAATCCAATTGTTTTAAATAAGCTAAACTGCAGAGTAATCGATCAGATCCATATGATCAATTTCTCTGCAGTTCAGTTTATTTTAATACAATTAAAGGAGGTTGAATGCAGTGTGAATACCTGAGAGGCGTAGTTGTGTCCATCAGAGCCACAAACAGGACCAGAGGAAGACACTGGGCAAGACTTACAGTTACTCTCCTGCTGCTGTCTTATGACCTGCTGCTTCAACCTAAAACACATCGGTCAATATTAACATAGAATCAATATTAACATCAATCATCAATATGAAATATATCAACTGAGGTATGCTTGGGTATTTGTCACGTTAATGGGGTCATGACATTGATTTTTTATTATTTAATTGTATTCCTTGAGGTTCACTTATAATGTTAAAGTCCCCCTGTGGTGTAAATCAAGTTTTTAATGTTGTTTATCTGCCTAATGTTGTTTCTACATTGTAACCAATCCCGTCAACGTGCGAGCGGGCTTTAGCGAAGCAGGGGAATCTCAAGAGAAGCCAGGTTATCCCTGTATATTTTTCTGTTGATATGAAAAATCGGGTATATTTAGCAATATAGCGTTATGTATATGATGTATATTACAATGTTATGATTAACTATATGCCTTTCTCCACTGACATTCTAAGTTGTTCACAGCCTTTCTAAGGATACTGATTTTTAGAAGGCAGTCGTCTGACTCTGAGATGAAGAATGATAACATGGTTTGTGTAACATTAGCAGCACATTATTAGCTGTTTGATAACGTAGTCAAGCAAAAGGCTAATTATATTAATTATCATTATGTGTCTGACGTTGTAGAGAGTGATACATAAAACGCATTACCATTCTGATACATCAACTGGTATACGAGCCTGTATAATTCACTCTTCCAATTCTTCTGTTTCTGGTTCAATCTGGCTGAATTAAACCAGTATTTCCACTTGCCATTGTGCAGTGTTTACTACAGAAAAGTTGACTGAGTGGATCTCAGAGCTGGTGTGAGTGAGTGGAGGTGGGGCTAATTTGCATATTCATTTATCCACGTATACTAAATGAAGCAAGGGTGTAGTGTTACATTCAAGATATTTTAAGGCATGAATAATTTTTTTCACAGGAAAAAATGATTAAATATGTAATTTTGATGATCAAAGATGAGTTTTAAGGGATAAAATGATTGACTACAGAGGGACTTTAATAAAGTTTTTTTGCACAAAAAAACATATGCAGAAAACTATTATTTTCAACCCTCATTCTGACCCTTTAAAATGAAATGATCTGTTTTTAAAGAGCGGCTCCTATAAGGCTTGTCAGTAAATGGCCACTGTTATGATTGGCTACCGTCATTGCATAGGAAACAGTATCAGCACCCACTCACTATTGCATGTGAGTTTGTGGGTGTTTTGAAAACTTATCCATATAAGTTATCCATTTACAAACAAAGCATTATGAAATCATTTACTTGCAGGTGCTTTCAGATCCAATACAGTTGGCTGCTTCATCTTTCAACAAAAGTTTCTTTGCAAACTCTCCATTACACTGTGCCTTGTTTACAAAACAAAATGCTCCGAACAAACATATAATCCTTCGACGCAATCCGGGACAGCATTAAATTAAAGAGAATGTCCTCCAAAAAAAAAAAAAAAAGTTTTTCATTTTCATTTTTCAAGCACCTTACTACGACCTATATTTACGTTTTAAAGTCATGCGCCCTCTAGCTGGCGTAAAAATAATGACAGTGTCGTGTTACGTCTGTCGTCATGAAATGACGTGTGACTTTCATTACCAATTAAAATGCGTGTTCATTTAAATGCAATGTGTGGACTTTTTACACCATTTCTTCTATTTCTATTTAGCAAAACTCAATTTTTTATTAACAACTACACCCACTCCATCCCTAAACCTAACCTTTGTGATTTATAGTGCATATACTCTTTATGAGCACGTGTTCCCTGGGATTGAACCCACGATCGCATGATCACATGATTGCATATTGTTATTGCAATGCTCTGCCAATTGAGCTCTGCCAATTGAGCTACGCGAAACCCGGAATATGACGCAGATAAAAGGGAACAATGCATTAAAATGAAAATGTCCTGTTGTCGATAGGGGCACAACTTTAGCAAACGCTCCTATGAGTCGCATTTCATGAATTAAAATGAAAGTGTTCTGTTGTCGATAGGGGCGCCACTTTAGTAAACGCTCCTATGGGTCGTATTTCAGGGAAGTGACAAATGACCTATATGGTCGTATTGGTTGGAGAACATGTTGAAATTAAACCATCAACTTGTTTTCATTGCAGTGATCCTTCCGAAGACCTGTTTAAACTGGATGCGTCAAAGCGAACATTCTTTCACTGTTACATTTGTCCTGTTGTTGATAGACTTAAGTGCGCGAAGTATGCCAGAAACTGAACGCAAATCTGTATACTGTATCCAGTGTAGACAGCATCAGTGATTATAATGAGTTCTATTTGCTTTTGACACGATGCTCACATCTAGTGTAGTCAAATGTCAGCCGTTAAGCGATTGAATGCCAGTGGGCGGGGCATATGGTGCAATGATGTATAACTATTTGTCAATGTCACGCACTGAAGGCAGTCCTATGCAAATGTATTTGCCCATGAGACATCACAGATCCCGCAATATCAAAACGAGCTGTTTTTGGAGCTTGATTAAATAAATTCTTTGTTTATAATGAGGACAATGTGTTATGAAACATGAAACATGCAGGATGTTCGCCCATTCACGAGAGAGTTACGTGGTTTTCGCAAGAAGCGTCAATTCTCACCTAAGCTACACTACATACGTCGTATGTCATACGTCGGGTCAAAGGTCACCCTTTTGCCAGAACTCGACTCTCTCATGAACACACGTACCGATGTTGCCGGAAGCCAGTGATTACAGTTTATAAAGTCATAAATATGGATATTTTTCTTACAAGAAAACCATTGCTTCATTTCAGAAGGAATTTATTAACCACTGGAGTCGTGGATTAGTTTTAGATTGGATAAATGCGCTTTTTGAAGCTTCAAAATCTCGAGCACTATTCAATGTCATTACAAAGCTGGGAAGAGCCAGGATATTATTTAATATAACTCAGATTGTGTTTGGCTGAAAGAAGAAAGTCATATATACCTAGGATGGCTTGAGCGTGAGTAAACAGCAACCCAGTCTCATTAGAAAAACGTACATGTGGGAACGTGAGTCGCACACTACGTACCAATACGTACATATCACTGCAGTTTCAATGTGAAATGTGTGGCGCTAAAGGCATGTTAATTTTTTTGGCCGGAACAGATAAACGTGAATATGGTATGTTTTTATGACGTTGGTTTTTATACGAATCACCGCAGTTCTGATTTGAAATTTGCACTCCATTGCATTTTAAAATAACGTACCACCAACACTACACCTAAACCTACCCGATAGTGTTAACAAAAGCAAATGTGACATAAAAAGCATCCGTAATCGCACCATTTTAGCTTGTTTAGATCTCTCTTTGAGCTCTTTTACCGTGACTTGCCTTTCACGGGATTCGTACCCAAAGTACAACTCCGTATCAGGTAAGCTATCGAGCAAACTTTTTATGTCAGAAAAGTGAAACATATAGCGATTAGGTTAAGCGATGCAAAGTCCAAAGTATATTTGTTTACAAATCGTGCACTCTGGTAAAAAGCGTTTTGAAGTCATAACCTAATATTGTGCAAGGAGACATGAAAACAAGTCTTAATTAATCCATAATCTGACCCCGTAATCGTAACTGTGTATGAAAACGATTAAAAGCGCTTGCCGTTTCACTGCCTCTAACGTTCATTTCTGTTGGAAACTGCAGTGATATGTACAAATTGGTACATATTTTGGCGACTCGCGAAAACATTCCCACAGGTACGTCTTTCCTATGAGACCAGGTTGGTAAATTATGGGATAATTTTCATTTTTGGGAGAACTATTCCATTAAGGTTACAAGAAGTTAGATGTATGGAACAATAAGTACCAACCCCTAAAGGATGGCCTCAGGAACATGTTTAGTTTGTAAAAAGAACAAACGCCCGCAAATCTGTGTACCTCACAAATTGCCATCAGACAATACATGGCTGTTTTATTGAATTGCTCTTCTTTTATGTGACTTTCCCCTCACAAGTGAGGGAACATTTTTTCTAACACAACAGGGTTTTTTAAAGGGCATTTTAAATTATTAAATTTTTCTTCTATGGTTAAATTAAAATGTTAATCAGTATTTAATTTTTGTATTTAATTTTTTTGCACTAAAACAATCATGGCTGCTTTATTAAATTGCTCTTATTTCACCTCTGTCAGAATATGACTTTCTCCTAACAATTATTTTGCATGAACACTGTGGAAGTTGGGGTTCTTGATTAAAACCCCTCTCCTTTTTTTGTGCCTTTAACACTTCTTTCTAAACAGCCATATTTTCTCATGAGCACTCAGTTCTGGTTGTTTTGAGCCAATCATCTGGACTCTGTGGAATTACAAATTTAAGAATCTGTCTAAGATCTGCGGATCCTACATCCTGACCATTTGGCAGGACAAGCTCAAGATACAGCAGTGCCTTTGTCTCTATGATAATGTAAAGGTATAGGTGATACTGCCAGACTGATTGGATTAGCACCTATGCATTTGAATGACACAGTTATGCTGATTAGATCATGGCTGGGAAATGTAGGGTATGAGCTGATTCCTGTACTGCATTTGCATGCTTTGTTTAGATTGTCCACACCTCTACTCTATGTATCCCTCCCCCTTGAATGTATATGAACTACCAAGTCACTGCCTTAGTTAGATTTTGGATGACCACAGCGACGCACAGCGTGTTTCTCAATAAAGAGTAACTTCTGCTTCAAGAGATCCCAAAGTCTCCTGGTCTATGCTTCTGAGATTTCCAACAGTTTTGGTGCCGTGACCCGGATAGAGCTTCTTACCTCAATCCAGATTGGAACTTCAAGCACAACAAAGATCTGATCCAAAAGAAGATCCAGGCTGAATTTTCCTGTACACCCAAGGGTTGGTGAGTGATACTCTATCCAAAAGAACCATTAAGACCAGTACAAAGTTGTTATCCTCTGCACCGTCAGAGAGGAGTTAACAGACAGCTGTAGGGTTTGGTTAACTAAGTTATCCTCTAAAAATGTTCTTTTAGAGATGAAGTTTATCCTCTGTTTAGGCAGGGAAGTTTAGCATCACATGCTAATAATTAGGTATCCTCTGTTCAGGCAGGGAAGAATTAGTGTAAAGTGCTAATAATTTATGTTGTCCTCTGTTTTATCAGGGAAGGTGGTGTGTTAACAGAATAGCCATCCTCTACTTTGCTAGAGAAGAAGGTTCATCCTCTGTTAATTCAGGGAAGGTTATAACTGTTGAAGTGTGGTAGCAAGTTGTTTCAACTCTGCTCGTCAGAGAAGGTTGAATACATTACGATGTGTATTAACTAGGTTAACCTCTGCTCTGTCAGGGAAGTGTTGAAGTGTATTGTTGTGCCAGAAAGACATTACAAAATGTTGAGAAAGAACGCTAGACTAATTCCAACAACTGAGAAAGGTGGACTAGCTACCCCTTTATGGACAGATAGTGAGTTCAAATCATTGTTAGGAAAACACATGGACTCAATAGTGACTGAGTCAGTCAGATTGGATTTGACAAAGAAATTTGGGATTCATCCAGAAAAAGTTTGGTCCATTGAAGAATGCAAAAAGGTACTTGGTGCTTGTATTCGGAAGAAAAATATGATGGGCATTATCTGCTGCCACAGAGAATTTACTCTATCCATTGCACAAGACCAAATTCAACATATTGCTAAGTTAGAAGAGCAGAACAAACAGTTGCACACTAGAGTGTCTCGTCTCACTCAGAAGTTGGGCCTTAACAAAGCCTCAACCAAATGTGACTCAAAAGACCAACAGTCAGATGAAAGCTATCCTGACTTACAGAGTTTCTGTATACTAGAGGGCAATAGCAATACTGGATTCATGGATAAAGATGTAAATGCAGTTGAAGTGTGTGGAGTGAGACAAAAGGCTCAGAGTAGGGCAAAAGGGGTTGACACAGTTCCATCTGTAACCCCCATACTGCAGTTACAAGCAGTCAGTACCGCTATAGGTCCTGAAGACATAGAAAGAATTGCTGAGAATTTGCCATCAGTGCATAGAAACTTTTCTGAGTTTAGGACAGAGTTGTCCAGAAAAATGAAGCTCTATGATATGTCCCTAGCTGAAGTCACACAGCTAATGTCACAAATCCTTAAAGAGTCAGAATTCAATGATTTTGAAAGTGCTGTAAATAATTCTGAGTTTCAGCATTCCAGCAAAGGCGAATTGAGAGAAGGAGTTCTGAGAGTGTTACAGAACCTTGTTGGACCAAAGGTAGACTGGTCAAAGATCACTAGTTGTGTACAGAAGGATGAAACTGTAAGTGAGTACACTGAAAGATTTTGTCAGTTAGCTGCAGCATACAGTGGAATAGCTGACACTCCAGATAAGGTGTTACAGGATAATGGACCACTGGTCCGCATGTGGTTTGATGGGCTCTCATCAGAATACAGAAATGCATTGCCTTTCTTAGACCTCACATGGTCCAATGGAACTCTGCAAAACAACTTTAATAGGTTAGCTGTTTGGGAAAGAGACTCTGATTTCAAGACAAGAGTAAAAATTGCAGCAGCATCCTTTAAGGTCAACACAGAGAATCGACAGAAACGTAAATGTCCTAAGAGAGAAGGCAGTTGTCATTACTGTGGTAAACCTGGACATTGGATGAAAGAGTGTAGGAAAAACAAAAAGACATTTAAAGAAATGAACAGCTTTACTCAGCTCCTACTCAGTCTACTTGCTACATTGAAACTGCCCCTCCCCTCTTCTCCAAACTCTTGGAGCAACTGCTTGCTGACATGCTAACCATTTGGGCTGTGAGTGCTTAATTTCCCCAGTAATCTACAAGAAAGCTGAAAGACTCATTCTGAACAAAAGAAAGTTGACTATCACTTCCACCATTTGGGGACACAGGTTAAGTACACTCACAGCCTTAAATGTTATGCTGCAGCACACTCCATTCACTTGTCCATCCTCAATGGGTTATGATGTCTGCTATGACTGATGTTTCAATGGAAGATGGAGATGTAGCATCTTAAATTTGGAAATTAACTACAGGGAGAGAATAGGACACACAGACCAGTGAGGAGCCCAGGGAAGAACCGAAGTGCATAAGGCCTCGGGGGTTAACCCTGTGGTGAAGACTTCCTCATAGGTTTCCCCCTCTCTCAGTTTATCCCAACCTTACTGGTCTATAGGTGTCAAATTGATTAAGAATAGGTTAAGAAAAAGAAGAACAAAACCACTATACGATCACTAGAAGTTTATGATGATCAGAGTTAGACAGAAAAACTATAGGATCATCAGAGGTGTAACATACTAAAGTCTATGCATGAATACTGCTGGTCTGCTGTCTCTTTGTTTTCTTGTGTGCAGGTATGTGTATATGCCATGACGTCTCATAAGCAGCACCTGGTGTAAAGCATCACCTCAGATATCCATGAACAACCTTCATGATGACGGAGTCATCAGAGCAACTCGGAGTTGCACAACGACAAAGAATCTTCTTGGACAAACATGGAAATGGACTCTACAGGGAACAGACTCCACAGCTATTCAGGCGCCATGGACTTTTAGGACTTCCACGCTTATGCTACATGGTTTTCTGTGTCATCATGTAGTTTATACAACATGTTACCACCCTGCGTTGTATATGTGTGTCAACAGTATACTCAAGTTAAAGAACAACACTTATGTAAATGTTGGACACGACACAGAATAAGATGTATGTGCCTGTAACTGTTACAAGTTGCATGACTGGAAGATGGAACTTATGTTAACAAACATATGTTATAGAAGGGATTTAAGAAGGTTTAAATTTGTATTATGTGAGAGTTATTAGAACTCTCAAAGGGGGAACTGTGGAATTACAAATTTAAGAATCTGTCTAAGATCTGCGGATCCTACATCCTGACCATTTGGCAGGACAAGCTCAAGATACAGCAGTGCCTTTGTCTCTATGATAATGTAAAGGTATAGGTGATACTGCCAGACTGATTGGATTAGCACCTATGCATTTGAATGACACAGTTATGCTGATTAGATCATGGCTGGGAAATGTAGGGTATGAGCTGATTCCTGTACTGCATTTGCATGCTTTGTTTAGATTGTCCACACCTCTACTCTATGTATCCCTCCCCCTTGAATGTATATGAACTACCAAGTCACTGCCTTAGTTAGATTTTGGATGACCACAGCGACGCACAGCGTGTTTCTCAATAAAGAGTAACTTCTGCTTCAAGAGATCCCAAAGTCTCCTGGTCTATGCTTCTGAGATTTCCAACAACTCTAAAAGCTCAGAAATTTGATTCTTCATGTCATGAAGTTCTGAGTAGCTAGTTTGGACAGTTGCACTCAGCACAGTGCCTTAGCATGGCACCAAGCTATTTTGACTCTCAAAAAACAAACACTATACTGTCATGTATTTTTGTTATGTGCATGAAGAGAAAGTCCTGTAGCTGAAAGGCTCACCTGTGCTCCAGCTTCTTGCGGTTGACGCACACAGCTCGCTGGTAGCCCTGGGCGACACACACCTTATGTCGGCTGCATTTCACCTTCTGGCAGGGATCTTTAGTGGTGTCCACATCTGCAAGGGCGAGAGATGCACCCCAATAATCTGCTATGTAGTCAATTTTGAAATTATTTATATTTAATTTACTTTTAAGTTTAGTCTTTTTTTATTATTATTTTACACATTTTATTAAATTCTGCCACCACAACCTTAACATAAATGATGACAGATTATTTAAAAATTTGTATTAATTAAAAAAATATTTTATTAATATAATTTGGCATTGTCATCTCTATTACAACTAACAAACCCTCTAAAATGCCATCATGAGTCAAGCCCTTATTTACACCAAAGGAAAACATACCATGACAAGCATCCTTTGATTTATGATGAAAAATGCAAAAGAAAAACAGTGAATCAAAAATTAGCATAACTCAAATTCAAAAGCGCCTGCCCATGCCATCTGCAAACTCTCTATGCTACAGCAGCTTTACCTTAGACAGAGAATGTTATTTTCCCTAAGCATTCATAATTACATCCTATACTTAATCTCACCATACTACATATAATATTACAACCAACATCATAATCCTCACTGCCTGAGAAACTATATTCTGAGATTGATAGATTTTTGCAATCTATACACAACGGCACAAGGTTGATCAGTAAGCCTCACGTTATCACAACAGGCTCAAGCAGATTAAAGAGAACACAAGAATGATAATGTTGCTATAGCAACAGCCTAACTCCAGAGTGAGGACTGATTAGCTGCTCATATCAGTAAAAAAAAAAAAAAACTCTCTATGTCTATCCATTATCAACACTCTCTTTGTCATTAAATATTTCTTATGAGCAGTGGTCCAGTGAGCTTGTCCCTTTAAAACATATTATGAAAGCCTCCATGTGTAAGTGATGCCAAATCCGGCTTAGAGAGCCGAGGAATCTCATCCAGTCACCGCTGCATCGTTTCTCTCATCCTTTGTTTACACACAGGACCACATTTAATGTGATCATTACAATCACAGAGTGGAAGTAAGGAGCTACTGACTCAATATCAAGCCCAACCTGTGCCTGAGCTAATGCAGCTAATATACATCAGCAGCCAGAGCCACTTAACGCTGAGCATATCAGATCAACTCGCAAGGAAAGGTTCACGTAGATAAGGATGCGAAACGCGCTGTGTACACAGGAAAGAGAAAATGCAATCATGCCGAAAAATAAAAAACACATGCAGATTAAATAAAGACATCTCCATTTCTTTTTAATGAACTGAAGCTTTGTATCCACTTGAGGGTCTATTAATTCACATACAGGATGACTCAACAGACTGCTGAGATGCTCTTTTCACAGGTACACACACTGGGAACATGAACTGAACTAAAAAAAAAACATCTGCTTGTGATAAATATGTTTACATATACTGGCAACACTTTTTTGACCTATTAATGCACATGCATTGTACTGGATGTGTGCAGCTCATATGGTATCATAACATCATATATCAGACACAGATGATTGGCGATAGATATGCAGGAATATGTGTTGCCGTGAATGTTTCACCTTGAGATAAAAATGAGGATGAAAAAGAAATACATATATTGACGTTCAAAAATTTTGGGGTCTGTACGATTTTTTTTTTTTTTTCTCCAAGAAATGAATACCTTTATTTAGCAAGGATGCATAAAATTTATCAAAAGTAACAGTAAGGCAGTGTGTCCACCAAAGCATTTTAAAGGGATTATGATTTCACTTTTTTAACTTTAGTTAGTGTGTAATGTTTCTGTTTGAGCACAAAAAACATCTGCAAAGTTACAATGAAGAGTGCAAATGTGCAACGAAGAGTGCAAAATGTTGTGCGGTGCCAGGTTGTGGAAAACACAGTAAGTGTATTGGAATTAATTAATAAAAAATGCTGTGCCTTCTATATTGGATCCGACAGGAACGGCACAACACACTTATGTGAGTAAAAAAGTTTTTACTGTGTCATCATTGCTTTGTTACAGATCGTTTGATATGTATGGATTATGTGTACATGTCTAACCAAAATCACCAGTGATTTCTGTAATGATTCATGTAGGCCTACAGTCAGATTTTTTTGTCTCAAAATCGTTTATTGTCAGTAAATCAAACCAGTGACCTACAGTCAACTTCACATTGTTTCTCTTGGTAGGATGAAAATAATCTGTTATTTAAACTGTGATTAAAATGATATGTAAAAAGCGATCAAAGAACGCTCCCTTTACAATCGCTGGAACTGTCAATCAAACAGCGCGAGTGTTCTGGACTTTCGCCAAAACTCCTGTTAGAATCAACAAATCTCTTATTTACATTGTGTTTGCACTGTTAGTTATGATGAAAACATTTGTTGGTGTACAGAAATCGAGTTATAATGACGAGATCACTGCATTCATGCACTCAGCTACACGCTCATCACTGCAACCTTTCATGCCACAATCTAAATAAAATGCTATAATCAACACTTTTCACGATTAGTAAACCTTGAGAACTGTAATAGTAAAAATGTTTTCGAGAGAATTCCACATGTAATATTTCGCTATTTCCATATGCAAACATGTTAGTCAATCACAGCAGTGGGGGTTTACAGTCTCACAGCAGACACACCCCTTAAATCAGAGCATTCAAATCAGAGGGCTAAAATCAAGGTACCTGTCCCACCCCTCCTTCACTGTGATTGGACGGCTGGGTAAAAAGTGACAGTGATGAGTGCTGCATTCTACCTAAAATTGAACATTCTTTAACTTTCATTGTCCGGTAAAAAATGCTTAGTGTAAAAAAAAAAGAAGAAGCTCAGCGCTCGTCACGCTGCTGGCATTTTAAAAACGCAGTGCTCCCATTGAAAATAATGGGAAAAATATGCTAGCCTCAGGAAAAAATGCTTTAGTGGAAACATGGCCTAAAGTCATTTATAACATTACAAAATAATTCTATTTAAAATAAATGCTGTTTTTTCTTTGAAGCTTCCAATTCATCAAAGAATTCAGATTTTTTTAAAATTGTGGTTTCCATTAAAATACAGCACAACTTTCAACATTGATAATTATAAGAAAGCAACAAATCGGCATATAATAATGATTTCTGAAGGATCATGTGACACTGAAGACTGGAGTAATGATGCTGAAAATTTAGCTTTGCCATCACAGGAATAAATTACATTTTAAAATATATTTAAATATAATCACACATTTTAAATTGTAAGAATGTATCACAATATTGCTGTTTTAGTGTAGTTTTGGTGAGCATAAGAAAACTCAAAAACTTTAAAAAAAATCTTACAGACCCCAAACCTTTTAGCGTATGTGTAGTGCATAAAATATGGAAGCCTGTATCCACATTAGAGTAAAAAAAAAAAAAAAGAATGTAAAAAGATCTATTTTTGACTTTATTTTTTTATCCCACAATTATCTTTTATATATACATATATATATATATATATATATATATATATATATATATATATATATATATATTTTTTTTTTTTTTTTTTTTTTTTAACTCAAAAAAGCAAGGCAGGGTTTTTTCTATATAGTAAAGAGGCATGAGCAAACATCATCACTGGTGTTTTGAGAAAAACAACAGATACATCATAGATTTGTCCTAAAGTTGTGTGACAACCGCTGTGTTGATAACTTGTAAAATGCAAATTTGTTCCTCATTAAAAAGGTAAGGACCAGCGCCACCTTCAAAGAAGGTAGTGTAAATAAGGCTCTTTGGGAATTTCGGCTGCTTTGGTATCTGTTAGCTGTCTGCCGCCTGATAATCTTAACATTGAGAGCAGATGTTCGTGAAAACCCAGACTATAAATAACATCTTACAAGGCCAACTAAACGCAAACATAAAGTAAATAATTGTTACTATTCAACATTTCTTCTACACTGCAGATTTATCTAATATAATTCTTGTCATTCCACAAAAAGGGTGTATTAACACTCTTAAACTGGTTAGCCAGAACAATCTCTTTAAAAATATTTCAAAAGAATTTCTTTTTACTTTTAAAATCCTTCAAACTGCAACAAAATACAAGGGACCGTGACGCTAGAAGATGAGTTGAGCTGTTCCCTGTTTTTCTCTTTGAAACAAAAAAGGATCTGAATTGGACTGATGCCTGCATTGGCTCCTTTTAAGTGGAAACATCATATTTCTTGGGGCATGAAGGGCTGGGACAAATGTCTTTTACCACTGCCTCATTAATTATCTCATAAAAAGAGACAAAATGCGTTCAATGCGTTAAGATGAATAGGTTCTACTTAATCCATTTAAAAATTATGATTATAAGAGCATATACTTGTGTACATTCCAAAAAAAAGTCTGTAAAAATACGGCACAATGTACTGTTAATATGAAGGCATTGATTTTTCACAGGTTTTATTCATAAATATGCATTGCATTGTGTTTAAGAGATATGTCTGTAAACTTAATAGGATATTATCTTATTGGTTACTTTTCAGTTTTTCTACCAATTTTTTAAATATTATTACAGCATATGGCCCCCTTATAAATGTGATTAATACATTTAGTTGGGTTTGATTTGTAAGTGTTCAAATCAATAATAGCACAAATACAAACTCTTAAATATCATTTAGCATTTTATGTTGCTCTCTAACCTTTTGGCAAATGGATCTGACAATAACTCCCTAACTGTCACAGTGAATGAGTTCAATTAATGAGTTTCAAACAAAAGATTTGAGGTGGGTGTAGTGACGGCTGCACAAGTAGCTTTAGTGCCAACTCAAAAAAAAGGACCATCGGGTTCATGGACCTCAGTTCTTGGACATATGAAGCTTAAGTGGATTTGTGCTTTGAAGGAACAAAGCCAGTGTCAGTCAGTGCTAAATCAAGCCTCCGGGGCTCTTACTGGGTCTTCTGTGGAACTAGCAATTATCCATTAATTACATCCTGAGATATTTGCTAATGGACTCCTCCATTCTGAGGACTTCACTTCAACTGAAAAATCAAGACATAATGTTCAAATGTGCCCGGGCAGTCTTTCTACTCCGGTACAACGAGGAGATGACCTCATCTCTTGTGTAAGCAATTAGTGTTTGGCAGCCAGGAAGAAAAGTAGGGCTGTCCGCTGTGACAAACATACGCAGACCACGGTCAACACTAACCGCACCATTGAATAATAATTACAGTGCTTGCACGACACTGTTAGGGATTTGTTTTAAAACAATACATATTACATTTCTGATTGAAATAATTCAGACCAAAGAACTAAAATGCAGTCTGAAATCAAGCTCTAGACAATTCAAGATCATTTAGATTTTTTCAAAACGTTATACTTTTTTTTTTTTTAAATGTAAATTAATAAAGTTTCAAAATCTAAAGTTTGAAACTTGCTACGTGTTCAAATTTATTCAAAATCTAACAGGGTCATTCCATGTCAACTCAACTAGAGGTCCCAAGCTCAAATTTTTGATTTTGTTAATATGTTTTTTCTGTAGAAAGACAAACATAAATAGTGATGAAAGACAAAATATTCAATGTCACAGATGTATATTTACTGAGGAATCCACTATTTTGTAGAGGGGGGTCAAAATGACAATTTTCAACTGAGATTTGGAGCCAATTTACAGGGGTGTAAAAATGACTTTAGAAAGATGGCAGCATCATTATTTTATTTTTAAACAGAGAGTAGGACTATTAGTAAAATCTATTGACTTTAGCAGTCTTTCTTTCATTATATGCCAACAGTGATAGTTCAAAAATGGCAAAAAACACTTCTCAAGTTTGCATGCCTGTAACTCAAGTAGTATTGAAGTTTTGTTAATATCCTTTTAGATTCTGGTTCTTAACAAACTTTCCTTTTGGTATCTTAATTTTAAAAGCCCTCGATGGTACAATCCCAGAGATATGGACATGTTAATGTGGCTCCATGAGTATATTGGTAAATTGTACACATTTTCAGTGGTCAAAAACCAAATGTGGGTCACTTTGCATACAGCTGTCTTTTAACAAGGAATATCTAAAGAACAAATAATGTTAAAACTAGAAATGTATGTCTTTTTTTCTATCAGTTCAACTGCATAGAACATACCTTTCTGAGTGCCACAAATACTCTTTTTCTAAAGTTGTCATGCCTGTAACTCTAAAAGTATTCAAGATATCTTAAAGGATTAGTCCACTTTTAAACACACTTTTCCTGATAAATTTACTCACCCCCATGTCATCCAAGATGTTCATGTCTTTCTTTCGTCAGTCGAAAAGAAATGAAGGTTTTTGAGGAAAACATTCCAGGATTTTTCTCCTTACAGTGGATTTCAATGGCTACCAACAGATTGAAGGTCAAAATTACAGTTTCAGTGCAGCTTCAAGGGCTTTAAACGATACCAGATGAGTAATAAGGGTCTTATCTAGCGAATCGATTGGTCATTTTCGAAAAAAATACAACCGTTTATGCTTTATAAACAAAATATCGCCTTGAACGTACTTTCCACTTCCATTAAACGATACCAGATGAGTAATAAGGGTCTTATCTAGCGAATCGATCGGTCATTTTCGAAAAAAATACAACCGTTTATGCTTTATAAACAAAATATCGCCTTGAACGTACTTTCCGCTTCCGCATTCTTCATAACGCTTACACTGAATGTCCTATGCCTTCCCTATTCTACTTACGGAACAAACGCGGCGGCAGTTTCGTTTTTTTCCGTAACTTGAATAGGGAAGGCGTAGGACATTCAGCGTAAGCGTTATGAAGAATGCGGAAGCGGAAAGTACGTTCAAGGCGATATTTTGTTTATAAAGCATAAACGGTTGTATTTTTTTCGAAAATGACCGATCGATTCGCTAGATAAGACCCTTATTACTCATCTGGTATCGTTTAAAGCCCTTGAAGCTGCACTGAAACTGTAATTTTGACCTTCAACCTGTTGGTAGCCACTGAAATCCACTGTAAGGAGAATAATCCTGGAATGTTTTCCTCAAAAACCTTCAATTCGTTTCGACTGACGAAAGAAAGACATGAACATCTTGGATGACATGGGGGTGAGTAAATTTATCAGGAAAAGTGTATTTAAAAGTGGACTAATCCTTTAATATCCTTCTAGATTCTCATTTTTAATAAACTTTTCTTTTGGAATCTTCATAATGAAACAACGATTTTACTAACAGACCTACAAATCTCTGTGTAAAATTAAAATTATGATGCTGCCATCTTTCTAAAGTCATTTTTACACCACTGTAATTGGCTCCAAATCTCAGGTGAAAATAGTCATTTTGACCCCCCTCTAAAAAATAGTGTATTACTCAGTAAATATACATTTGTGACATTTCATATTTTGGCTTTCATCACTATTTATGTTTGTCTTTTTTTACAGAAAAAAATATTAACAAAATCAAAAATTTGAGCTGGGGAAGTTTCCGAAATGTGGTTGATTTGACACAGAATGACCAAACAGCAATGACTCCATTGTAATATTTGCAAATTAATGCTCTTTCTTACATCTATTTGCATACTGAATTGTGATTAGACTTCTCTCCCAAAATTATATGCATGCTGAAACAAGATGCATGAAGAGTATCATGAAAATGGCGAATTTTATTTACACAGAAACAAAACATAAAACTACCATTAATTCCTCAATGCTATGAATGCAAATCTATTCTGAACATTTATCCTAATGTAAAATGCAGCTCCATAAAAATAAACTAGGCTATTGTTTGGCACGTCATGCAATCTGGGCACTTAAATTGAATGTCTAAAATCCACTCCATAAAATGTAATAATGTGATGCTATTAGTAATATTAAAGATGACTTACTTTCATTCGAGCCTTGATTTTCATCCCATGATCTGATGTAATCATCCTGACAGAAACAAAGATGTCAAACAGTCAAATGTGCTGCATAGAATGAACTTTAAGCCTTTAGTCAAAAATAATACTTCTATCGCTGTGAATCTATCATTAACCAAACTTAAACGTACAATACTAAGATGTTTTAATAGTGAAAAGCAGTGGAAAAGCACTAATGGAAAAAAGACAGATTGAACTTGAAGAAAAATTCTCAGAGATAAACAAGACAAATAAGGTGAAAGCATGAATGAATTGTCAAACAAAGATGCATAAGCAAATTAGACTGGATAAAAAGTAGGTTACAGCTTTGATGGAGAATAGTAGATTAAGCAATTTAAAAGAGACATCAAACACAAGCAAAGTCATGATACAGCACTACTGACCTCCACTTCCTGGTGAAATGTGAGAAGGATGAAGCAAAGACAAAAGAGAAGGAGACAGTTAGAGGAGAGCGATGCATCTCTGAGGAGCAACTATCAAGAAAAAAGACAGGCTCCGGCTGCTAAAAAACATCTATTTGCTGTGATATTCCATGATATTCCCACGTGTTCTTATAAAAGAGGCAGTTGCTTTAAGATAATTATACACTTGGTGCTCATAACACTTTCAGCACCCTGACTAATAATAATAACAACCTTTTTTGTAAAGTTCACAAGCTTATTAGTGTCATCAACAGTCATTTATCTTTGCAGTTGTAGGTGTAAACAGGAGGTTAAATCGCATATTGATTAAATTTGGCTTTGTCAGCTAAAATGGTGCAATAAATTATTATTTTTCTATAGCAAATGTCAAGTGGCAATACATGCATTTTATCATTCCTGAAGTGTTGACTAAATAGAAGTTTACACAATTTATTTATTTAATAGGTCCACTTTAGAAATTTATATACCAACCACTTTTGTAGGTCCTGATGAAATACACTATGGCTAAATCTATTACTTTAATTAAAATGAAAAACACCTTGAGAAGTATTATTTTACTTTATGTGCTGCTGATATGATATAACCTCGTCAAAACCAATGAAAGTCCAGTGGCTTTAAACTTCTCTGCTGCACTGCCTTGTTTAACTGCAACATCATGTTGATGGACAACCTTGTTATTGACTTCCTGATATCTGCATTATTTAATGCCTGCTACAGACAGTGCAATTTCGGCAGTCCTATAAGATCATTACAAATCACACTGTGCAACATGGATCTAATAAACTTGGGTACGACATGTATGTACTGTACGATGATGACACCTATTAAATCGTAGGCTACGACGAAAGTTAGTAATAAAGAAGAATAAAACGTTATTAAAGGCGCTCTAAGCGATTTGACGCGTTTTTAGGCCCAATTTTTTTTTTTGTCACATACAGCAAACATCTCCTCACTATCTGCTAGCTGCCTGTCCCCTGAACACACTGTAAAAAAACGCGGTCTCTGTAGTCGCCACAAGCTCCGAAAACTGCAATAAAAAAAAACTGGTGCAGCCTGGACCACTTAGCATAATAAACATGCTCCAGCCAATAACCGACAAGCAGCGTCAATACGCAAGCTACTTACATTTTAAATGCGCGTTCATGACTGTTTCAGGAAGCACGGAGGGGAGGGCCAGGAGGAGTAGGAGGGAAGGTCTAGCTAGCCTCTGTTTTGTTTGACAACACTTCGAACGTCAACAGGAAGTTACTCCGCTCAGAATCGCCTTTAAAGCTGCAAGCAGCGATGAAAGGGCCCTCGCACCCGGGGCCACCGCCACCTGGTGGCCTTAGGAAAACAGTGAACAGTGGGCGACATGCATGTAAGCGAGTCAATAGAGGAGAAATATGGCAAAGTCATTTCGACGTGCCACACTTCCTGCTGCCAACAGGTGGCACTTTGACTATAACTGAATATTGCCATGTAGATGTCTTCAGGCCAGGACTATTATCAAACGTCAAGTATAGAGCAGATCGGACATTGTATGCCTGAGTTACAACAACTTCCTGTTTCGTGGCTTTAATCGCATACTTTAGCACTTAGCCAAGTGTTGCATGATTTAATGTGTTTCTAGTATGTTTGGTACTTCTTGGCATATTTAAATGTGTTTCGAGGAGTGAATTACAGTGCAAAGCATACCATTTCCTGTTGCCAGCAGGTTGCGCTATGATTAACTAAATATTTGGCAAATAAATGTCTTCAGGCCAGGACTCTTATCACACATGTGAAGTTTGAGGCAGATCAGACACTGTATGCCTGAGTTACAACAACTTCCTCTTTCATGGCAAAACATTGAACTTTGTCTGGCCGCCACGGACATGCCCTTCAACAAAAACTCTAGATCTTCGCAATTTAACGTCACAAAGGCCTTTAGATTAGACTGACCAAATATGATGTTTATCTGATAAAATCTGTTGGAGGAGTTGGTTAAATACCCCTTCTGGAATTGGCAAAAACTGCAAAAATTTGGCAGAGAAAATTCAAAATATCTCACTTCCTGTTGGGTTTTCAGATTTTGCACCCAGGGGCTTTTTTGTAGGTATTGTGCTGTTACATGTGTGTACCGAATTTCATACATGTACGTGAAATGTATTGTGCAAGGCGCTTAATTGAAATTTTGTAGGTGGCGCTATCGAGCCAAAAATAAATAGTATTTACTTTTCCTACTATGGTAGTAAATGGGGGTGAGATCTGTTTGGTTACTGACTTTCTTCCAAATATCTTCCTTTTGAACAAAGAAACTCATACAGGTTTGGAACTACTCGAGGGTGAGTAAATCATGACAGAATTTTCATTTTGGGTGAACTATCCCTTTAAGTTTTAGCACCATGACACATTGATCAATACGCCATTTCATGTTGCACTTTTATAGGCTATTCAGTAGATGTAGGTCGTAGCAGCAAACACACTGTGCGATGATCATGCTAAATTTTTGACACTGTCAGAAAATTATACCGGGCAATCTTTGGTCGCAAGACCATGACAATGGCCGTCACTTCACGACTGGTCATCTTTCATCTGGGACAGCCCAAAATCGTACAATGTGTACCAGGCATTAGTCTGTATTTGCTGTCTTGGCAAAAGAAATACTGTGTGGTGTACTGAGACATAAGATGTCCTTAATAAATAAACATATAATGAACAGAGTGGTGAAACCTCTTGAATATATTTTTTGTCTTTAGTTTAAGCAAATTGAAGGAACCACCCATTCAAACACAACTCTAAATTCTTTAGATGTGTACTTTTGAGAGAAGAGAGTTGTACACTCAGTGAGCGTGAAGTATGTGGAAAATACTGTGTCACATCAATGTGTTCCCCCTCGCTGAAAAGATGCAAGGATGAGTCAGAGCAGAGAAATATTGCCATGGCTAACAGAAATATTGCCACAACATATCATCATCATCTAATTTTATATGACCATCATCACAATACATCACCATTATCAAGATTCCTTAAAAGCATCAAAAAATAGAGAATTTCTCTAGCTTAATAGAGCATGCCACTTTTTCAGAGCCCTTGGTTCCAAAAGTATTTTTCTTCCCATAGGGAATTAAAAAAAAAAAAAAAGGTTTTTGTTTAAGAGTGCCATGAACCAAATCAACCAGTTGCAAACTTTATTTAACGCAAAAAAAGTATTTAAAAATCAGACAAAGGTAAAAGACTGTGCTTAAAGTCCCCCACACTGTAAAAAAATGACCGTTATGTAGCCTACATTAGGGTTTTATGTTACATCTAATGTTGTTAAATTAATGTTTATTGCATTTTCAAAATGTCATGTGTGTTACCATAATGGTGTTTAGTGTTTGTGTGAATGACACTGTGTTCACCTTCTATATTAGTGTTGTCCTTCTCAGCTTGTGGAAAGCTTGATGAGCTTTGATTCATCATGTGACTCTCATCACCACTGTGTTTGGTGGTTGTCAGTGTATTACAAAGGTACAAAACAGATGTTAGTACTTCAATAGGTTGGTAAATTAACATTATATTAGTTAATGAAATATGTTTTTTTTTTACCATAAATTTAATGGATTTTTTTTTACAGTGTCAAAGTCCCTTTAAGACAAATCATTTCACTCGGCGGCCATCTTTAAAACACCTCTCGTGCATCCTGCAGCTCCTATCTCTTTGAATGGGGAAACATCAAATTCTCCAAAGCTGTTTGCCAAGCTTTCGATTAAATTTCATATTTGAAATCACCAATGAAATCCGACAACAACCGTCTCATAATTTTTTTTTCCAAACGCTCGAATCATGACAAAAATACTGTATTTTTTAGACTGGATCAAGCTAATGCGCATGTGCATACCTAAATGCGCGTCTCTTGTGCCTCAGTCATTTCGGATGCACGCGTCTAACTGTTTCTATAGAAACCAGTGCTTCTAATGGCCACTGCAGTGACGCGATGACTTTACCAGTCGGCGATTGGCTCTTATTTTGAAGGCGGGACTTATTCCGCCATATTGCGCGTTACACTTTCTCCCATTCAAAACAATACAAGTGACACGTCTTGTGTTATTCTATAGTCTTTGACAGTGTGTAAAATAAACAGTTATGAACCGTAATTATTACAATATAAACCTTTAAATTATACGGTTTTGAACTGTAAAATAGACAGTAAACTGAGGCCGTGTGTCCACCAAAGCATTTTTAGCCAGCTGAAAATGCGAGGCGCTTTGCTTAAAGGCCAATTCACACCGCCCCGACAACAGCCAACAAACGCCAACAAACTCGTCTGTTGGAGTTTGTTGGATCGGTGTGATACCCCTGTTGGCGTCTGTTGGCGTTTGTTGGCGTTGGTCGGAGTCGGTTTTCACCCGACTGAACATGTTTAATCGGCGTTTGTCGGGTTGTGGAATGTCTGCGCGGTGTGAACAGTTTTCCAACAGACGGCAACAAACTCTGACGTAATCTGACCTGTTCACGAACCGTTGCCATGATGATGAGGGAAGTCCCCTGCAAAGACAGCTATTTGATCGCGCCCGCGCCTCACGCACACACAACAAAGCACTGGAAACGTGACATCGCAGCTTGTTCGTAATAAAAAGTAAAATACAGTTAAAATATATATATATATATATATATATATATATATATATATATATATATATATATATATACACAAAAGGTACAATAGTCCATAGTGCAATCCGTGCCATTCAGCAAGAGCAGCTGCTCCACTTCACCGAAAGAGAGAGGTAATGTTATAACCACCATGAGAGCAACGCAGGTTTAACGTTACCTTCAATTTCGTTTTTTAACTTGTTTAGCGACATGGTTGTATATGCTTATGGGTCTCGTTAATAAAAAGGGTCGCGCTAAAAAACAGTTTAAAAACCGGTAACGTTATACCAACCGCAGCGCAATAGGTTAAGATCAGATCGATGGCTACAGCGCATCAGATTTCAGGTTAGTATTTTGTTTTGCCTCAATACTTTAATACAATGAAAATATATATGATACTATATTATTAATATAGTAAACTAACCTGACAATTTTGTTAACATGGTTACTTGTGTAGTTGTGGAATTTTCCCAGTCAGACGTCACTCGTTGGTCGGTGTTTGTTGGGGCGGTGTGAAGATGACAGTTTTTTCTCATAGAATTCTAAATCCAACGGCCAACTTGTTCGTTGGCGTTTGTTGGTGTTTGTTGGCGTTTGTCGGTGCGGTGTGAATTGGCCTATAAAACCCCTATCTGTGATCGCTTGAGAGCGCTTCTGCAGTGCAGCGTTTTTTTTTTCAGTTGAGACGCTTTGTTGCTATGATACAGAATATCCGCAGCACTGTTACTTATTACTGATTTTGCAGGTAGGCTAATTTGTTTCAGACTAAAAATGTCGACACAATGTGGAATTACTTGCTATGTTCGGAGACCAGCAATATTAATTTCTCATCAATTTTGTTCCGTTCTCTGTTGATGTTGTTGTACAGCAAGAATGTTGTGACAGTTGGCCGGTGTAGTATTTGTCCCGCCCCT
This sequence comes from Megalobrama amblycephala, assembly GCF_018812025.1. Taxonomy (NCBI): domain Eukaryota; kingdom Metazoa; phylum Chordata; class Actinopteri; order Cypriniformes; family Xenocyprididae; genus Megalobrama; species Megalobrama amblycephala. Next base: position 18,909,127 of record NC_063053.1, on the reverse strand, counting down.
CCTTCACTCTGATTGGACGACTGGCTAAAAAGTGACAGTGATGAGCGCAGCATTTTACTCAAAGTTGAACATTCTTCAACTCGAGGCGACCAGTAAAAAACGCCGGACTCTCAGCTCTTGAGCGTGAAAAAGACGCCTCATTACGCTCCTGGCATTTAAAAAACATGGCGTTCCCATTGAAAACAATTGAAAAAGTACGCTAGCAGCTGGAAAAAATGCTTTGGTGGACATACGGCCTAAGTGCTGTCCCGTAAAACCTAAAACGGTGGTACCGTATTTTTTACGATAAAGTTCTGGCAACCACAGTTTTTACCGTAAATTTTACGGGGATATTAAGTCAAGCCCCATTCACACCGCCAGCGACACGCAGCGACAAAGCGACAGGATCCCATTCATTTTAATGGAGCGCTGGCAACTTCCGGTGACAAGAGCGTCAGTGACCGTTGGCAACAGAATGCAGGCCTGTCAAGCGACGGGAGACATGCGACAAAAGTTCAGAATTTAAACTTTTGCAAATGAGGAGCGATTTCGTGAGCGACAACCAATAGGAGTGAAGGCTCTCTGGAGCATCTTCAGTGCAGGCAAGACAGACAGGACATAGTTCTGGAGTGATTTCACTGTTTTATATGATTTGACTGTACATACATGGATATAATAAAATGATGCGTGGAAAAGAAACTGTCGGCAGTCTTGTTTGTTTGATTCATACATTTTGTGTTGTTAATTATATGATGCTGTGAGCAGTTTAGCACTGCTACAGTTCATATTACAGTTTCCCCTGCATTGTGTTGATTATTAGGGACAAGAAAATTGATTATTTGTCAAATTCGAATGACATTTTAGTATTTTTTGACAGTATGAGTGAGTTTAATTTGTTGATAGATCGATCGTTAATCTAGTTAATGATTTAATGCACTGAGCTCTGCAGTCACAACACTCTACAACAGCAGAATGTTACTTTTAATTATTATAAACCTAATTCCTTGTCAAATTAGAATGATTTCTTAGCTTTATATATCATTTGTGATTGCATTTTCTATAAATAGGATCAGGCATGCAGTCTACCAAGGATATTAGAGTGACAGCACTAGGAACGCCCACAAGCGACTACACAGTACAGAGACTAGCGACATGCAGCCAAAAAGTTGCTGGCGGTGTGAACAGGGCCTCATCTTTGATCACCAAAATCTTAATGCCTTAAAATAGCTTTAATGTATCTCTACACTCTTTGCCTCATTTAATATACACGGATCTATTAATATGCTAATTAGCCCCACCTCCACTCACTCGCACGAGCTCAGACGAGATCCATTCGGTCAACTTAATGAGGTAAACACTGCACAATGGTATCGCTTTTTACAATGCCGGACACAAATAACAGTAATTAATATGCTTAGCATTTGCTTGACTACATTATCAAACAGCTAATAATGTGTTATTAATGTTACCATGTTCACATTCATGAGTCAGACAGCTGCTTTCTAACAATCAGTATCCTTAGAAATGCTTTGAACAACTTAGAACGTCAGTGGAGAAAGGCATATAGTTCATCATAACATCGTAATATGCATCATTCAAATCTACCCGATTTTTCGTATCAACAGAAAAATATATAGACCTTATGTAGCCCCACCCCTTTTCAGCGCTGCGCTCGTTGTCTTTTGACTTCCGGTTTGTATTTCCACAGCGATCTTACATTTATGAATGAACTGCTCGTTTTAAAATCCTCCGGGTCTATTGACATTTGTTAAGACATCTGCTTTAAATATAACAATGCTCATGATAACTTTCATTAACTCTACAACAAGTAAATCCACTTAACCAACTAATTATTCTTTGACAACGATGCCATAGAAATGTACAGAGCTACCGCAAAGCGGAAGTTCAAAGACAATTTTATAAAGATGGCGGCGCGCTTGTTTCTCTGGTAAATAAGGTCTATAGCCTAGACATAACCTTCTATTAAAGCTCCTGTGCGCGGTCAGTTAATGCCCGACGGCACGTTGAAACAACTGGTTACAAGGTAGTTTGTGACGTCAGAAACACCAGCGATTTCAAACCGCGGGTTTGAGACTGTCTTTGGTTTACTGCAGTTTTAAAGAGAAAATACTCAGCAATGGTGTTGACTTATGAATTTGCACATTGTTTGTCTTAAAGCATGTTAAAAATACCAGATAGACATATGAACAACATTAAAAACTTGATTTTCACCACGGGGGTCTTTAACAAATCAATGAGGGAAAGAACTACAATCCCATTAAGTATTGCGAAAGACACAACTGATTAAAAACGATGGATAAATCTAAAAAGATCGAAAATGTTTATTATATAATTACACAGAAACAATGTACTGTATTTTAAGTTTATTGCAAAATATGCATACAAATATTTAAGTGGTTTGAGAGACAAGGGAAACTGTCATTTGCAGTGCTTTATGGGAGTGGCTGGGCGATGGATATTGATGGATATTTCTCGGCAGAATCATGGGTATTGTAGTTTTTCATCAGGAATTCCACTTTTCGAATGTGATTATTTTAAAAATAAGTTGAATTAATGAGGACTGATGGCTTCAACAAGGGGGAAAGTATAGAGAGGGGGAAATTACATACTTTTTTTTAACAAAGGATATATTAATATTATGAATCATCATACTAACAGCTCAAACGTCATCCAAAATATGACCACATGAGGATGCAGAAACCCAACAATTTGTTGTCTTTGAGAGCATAAAGACATTTTAGAGTCAACTTAAGCACTTAAGACAATCTAGGAAGCAGTCATCCTCAGATGAGCCTCTCCTATATCTGAAGTGAGCTCGTCTTTGGCCTGCCCTGAGTGAAGGCTGCCAGAACTATCCCCTAGAGGACATTGGTCTCATCAAAAACACCAAAGAACGCATCAACCCCTCCTGTGTTGACTGACAGCTCTTTTATCCCTCATATGTCTGCAATGTAATCGGGCATGTCTGAACATGCACTCTGTAAATTCAGCTTCGATTTGGAGGCCCTGATAACACCTGTGTATGTTTATATGACATACAAGCATTTGACTGGCACTTGAGAAGAAGATGAAACGTGTGTGTGTGCGTGTGTTCAAGCAGCAGTTGGCGGGTGAACTGGATCTGTCTTTTTCACTCATAGTTGACAGTTACATCACAATGCAGAGAGAAAATGCAGGAACATACCACTGTGCTCCTCTGTTGCTGCTGCTACAAAAACATCTGCGACAGTGACACAGCACAAAGTCATCAGGGAACATGAATCGTACTTAACACATATTTACCTTTCAATTCATAGTTTTCACATGATGTCACAACCTTATAGGATCACCCACCTGGAAGGCAAAACAAGGCTTTCCTTCACTGTCCAACTGTTACTTTTACCAGGGTTGTACTAAGTACTAATAAAGTGATGTTAAAAGACCAAATTCAGTATACACCTTATTGATAATGAATATGATGTACATGAATTTTAAGCGTTTTCCAACAGCAAACCATTATAAAGAAAATGCTTAATTTATTAAAACAATGATATTGGAGGACCAAATTCAGTATACACCTCATTATAAAACATGCCATGCACAGGTAAGTAGATGAACCCAGAATTGGAATGCAACAGTTTCAAGTTAAGCGTACAACCACAGAAACCATAAACCCCTTTACATGCAATTTAGTGCGTTATGTTCATGTTATGGGCTTATCTGATTGCCTATACTCTATATATAATATGCATCATCAATAAGTTTGCTGAATTTGATGTTTTAATAACTATGTGTAACATTAAAGGTGCTAAAGAGGATCTTTTCGTCGACTGAGAAACCAAAGACTGTTACTGAATTTTTGAAATGAGCGCATGCGTAAGAACAACCCCCCTCCTTCGAAGGAACGCCTCCCAAAACTCGTAAACACTCGTATTGGAACACGAGTGTTTACCACCGGCATTCGCTGTGTTGTGTTAGTGGATTCATTATGTCGGACTCACCGCAGGTAACTCATAATCTGCAGTTGTTACTCCTGTCTCCTGACAAAAACATTGCATGCGGCGCGTGTGGAAAGTTACTGGCGCGCGCAGCCACGCTCGTCTCTCACAAGGAACGTCATGGCAGTGATTGACAAGCCAGAGGGCCAATCCGCGCACGTCTCTCACAAGGAACGTTGCGGCAGTGATTGACAAGCCAGAGGGCCAATCGTTTACGCGATGATCGCGTAAACGATTGGCTGATGTTTTTAAGGCCTTACCTCGTGCACAGATGATGTATATTAATATTATTCCTTTCAGTGCACCTAATAAATAGTCTTTTATCAGTTAGTAAAGACAGTTTCAAGTAATATTGCAAAAATGTATAAAACAAAACATCCTCTTTAGCACCTTTAAGCTATGTTAAGCATTTTTCACGTTATGAATGTTGTCGCTCTGTTTCAGCGGCGCAATATACAAAATGATCCATGTATAGTTTGTTCACATATCTTGTTTTGAGGGGTGAGTTAAATATTCATGCCATGAAACAGATGGAAAATTGACAAGCCTGTGCTGCATTTCTCTGGATATTTTGCAATCCAGGTCTCCACGCCAGTCATGTGACTGAAAACTAATTGCCATAATGAAGCCAGGGACTTCAAATAGTCACTAATGATATAAAAGCTATATTTTAAAAACAATGATGTATTCACCTTATTCTAAATATAATTTGCGTAATTTGATTCTGTCAAGGCTTCCGGTCTCATCCGCTTCCAGTTATTTTAGAAGTACAAAAACTGTCCATTATGCTGCTTGATATTGCAAACAGTTTTAATTTATTACCATAAAATAAACATGTTTGTAGCACAAATTATTTTACCATTTACTGCATTTTGTTATTCTTGCCGTTATTTACTATATCAAATTGGAAATACCCACACATTCGAAGAAAAAATTACAGACTTGGAGCCTGTCCACACGGAGACGGGTTTAGCTGTATACGCAAAAATTTTGTATCGTATAGGCATTTTGTCCAGATGGATCAGGCATTTTGGGAGCCTGAAACGAACTATTTTTTGAAACCGGGTCCCAGAGTGGATAAATCTGAAAACGACACCCTTGCGTTTTCGTGTGTACAGCCAAACCGTATATTTTGTTAAATGATGATGTCATCACCCCACGTCTCGACCCTAGTCAGACACCTCTATAGCAATAACAACACCAACAGCGGACTACATGCTTGTGTTTGTGCCGCAGAACCTACCAAGCCTATTAGCTTTATTAAAGTAAAGCTTTATTTCTAAACTTTACTAAAGATTGTATACAGCGCGCAAGGTTTATGCGCATGCTCCAAGTCTTATTCTCCATTTTTAGTGTATCTCTGTGGCAGAATTATTGCCTGGCAAGGCCAGACTGATATATCTTCTACAAGATATATCAGTCTGGTCAGTCCGCCCTCCGTCGCGATTCGAGTCAACTCCAAACCGTACCGTGCAACCATTCGTTTATTTCAGTGACGCAAACAGCGTCACTCTAGTGCGGTGAAAGTCCCTTCAATATCAACAAAGATTGCGCATGGGAGACCTGAGAGTTTGTTCTATTCATCCGTGAATTCAGTTTTAAATGACCAAAAACACATTAATTATTTACTTTTCGCTGTTGACTCTCTTGATGCTTTGCTAACGTCATATCCGCCCTTCTTTGATTGGTTTACTTCGCTTCCTGTTTGCTCGGATTTGCTCCGCCCTAGAAATTGACTTGATTCCGCTGGTACAGTGGTGAGGCTGGATTTTCCAGGCAAGCAGAATTACAGCGCCACATACTGGTCTGGCATGTATACTACATCGTTTTGAGTTGGTTTCTGTGGTTTCGTGTGTATGCAGATATTTCTTGAGACGAGGAAAAAAAAAGATTGGATAGGGAAAGCTCTGGCTTCGTGTGGATGTGGCCTTGGTGACCAGTCTCCATGTGATTCAGGTGTGCCTCGTCACACGCCGCCAGCCCTAGTTGTTACTGTGCCCCTACTCTGTCATGCCCACTCCTGTCGGGAACTCTCTCTGACAGGGAAGAGAAGTATTTTTGTTTTGTTTTTGCACACAAAAAGTATTCTTGTCACTTCATAACATTAAGGTTGAACTACTGTAGTCACATGGGCTATTTTAACAATGTCTTTACTACCTTTTTGGGCCTTGAAAGTGGTAATAACGTCACAGTCCATCAGAGATCAGAAAGCTCTCGGATTACATCAAAAATATCTTAATTTGTGTTCCGAAGATGAATGACGGTCTTACGGGTTTGGAACGACATGAGGGTGAGTAATTAATGATAGAATTGTCATTTTTGGGTGAACTAACCCTTTAAGGTCGCTGCTGAGAACGGAGATGAAGATTGCAAATAAAGGCTAGAATTTGGGTCTGTTTCTCACAATCGTATAGATTCTAAAGATTTAAATTACAGCGCATGAATAAAATTGATTACTTTTGTCAATCTAATGTCACTTCTAATGGTCTAATGTCAGTCATAGCATAGGACTATCCTGAGAAAATGCCTTTTGTGTCCCATGGCAAACAGAATAAATATTACATGATGTAATAAGTTAGAAGTTCTGCACTCAATGAGCTGAAGCACTACTGAACAAAAATCTTCATCAAGCGACTGAAAAGTCATTCTACTATATTTCATTTTAGGAGCCAGCCCTTGTCACTATTTTGCCTGGCACCCTGCTTTCAGCGTGTGACCTCCCACCTTGTTGTCTCTTTAATTTCATGTCATGATTTGTAACCTTGAGGGGATTAAAGTTTGGCTGTCTCTATTTTGCCTTTTCTCTTTTCACACATACTAGAGATTTGCTTTGACAAGTTTTGCATGCTCAAAATTACTCCTTCTTGGAGGCGCACAGAGAAGCAGCCTTCCATAATTGATTAAAGCCGGATGGACCCTGGTGGAAATGACCTCACAATGGCCTCACACCCACACATTTATAACTTTGCAGTGTTGCTGGCAATCACGCAGGCTCCTTACAGTTCATAAACACCCCAGGCAGTGCATGAAGCTGAGGGCCCACACATCCATTCTCCCTTTGACTCTGAATCTAATCGGTCATGTTCCACAAGCAAAAAAATCAAGAGAAAAACAGATACTGTATTATATCGGAACCTTCCAAACTATGTTTTCACTGTCACACCACGGCTATAGCTGACAGGCAAGCACAAGCCTCCCACTTGATTTATGCATAGGGCCTTTTCCGACTGGGCTTTTCAGATTAACCGCACACGGGAACATCAAAAGCTTCGCTAACAGCCCCCACTCCCTCTACTGTGAACATATCCTTGCTCTCCACATACAGAAAAAACTCTGGCCTGTCACTCTGTAAGGGTTTTTGTAGAGTCAAGAGTGGCAGGCAGCTCCTCAAGGACAGAACTCCAAAGACAGTGCTGACTTCTTAGAGAGAATGCCCTAAGAGTATTTGTCACTGACTCATGCCTTTAAGTGAAAACGTATAACTGAGGGTGAATGCTTTGTGGTGACTTTTGCCGTTTTCTTTATTGAGACACAATAAGAGGTTACTGCATGCACTTTGATGCATGAGACATGTAACGATCTGAGATTGCTTGACTTCTTGACGCCTGACTCATTGTAAACAGATGAAGTGATCCATCTAGCACAAATGCCCAGCAGATACACAACACTGTAATACTCTATAATGGACAACACACAGATGGACAATGAGATCACATTATAAATTTGAACAATTTCAGCAACTTACACATAACTTTTCCTGATAAATCACAGTTTGCCAACGTGTGCCCCAAGTTGGAACGAAATGAAGTGCTCAAGTATTATACAACAGTTCAACAGGCAAGAAGATAATATTGATTAAAGTGATTAGCTGCTGTACTTAAGTATCTTTTTGGCTGCTTTGTAGTTTGATTGAGTATCAAAGATACTAGCAACTTTTACTCTCTACTTGACTACATTTTTAAATAAGTATATGTATGCTTTACTCCAATACATTTGTAATGAGTAATGCAATTATTCAATTCTAATCAAACTAATTCGATTTTAGAAAATAAATAAAGAACTGGTGCATCTTTTAGACTACATTCAGTACAAGTAAAATACTTAAGTACTGTTAAAATCAGATACTCTAAGACTTTTAATCAAGTGATATTGGAATTGGTGACTTGTAGCTTGTAACTGAGTCATTTTCGATGTAAGGTATCTCTATTTTTACTTAAGTATGGCTTTCAGGCACTCTTTACACTGGTAGAGTAAAGACACATTAAGAACGGTAGCTATAAAGATAACTACACTGATAACTATAGTTCATTCCAACTCATGATAAGATTCTGTTTATTATATGCGCACTCTTCAGTTTTGTTGTCTGATGCTTTAAATGCTCAAGCTCCATAAAGTTGGGGGATTCTGATTAGATTGATTATTAAAAATGTATAGTTATCCTTGGTGTGAACAGGCCTTAATTTAGACAAAATTCCAAATGAAATTTTAATTAATTTTTTTAACTGCCTATTTTGGGGCATCATTAACTATGCCCCGATTCAGCGTGAGGCCCCTTTAAATTGCGCGCTCCCTGCCCCCGAGCACTCGACTATAATACAATGCATTTACAAAGTTCACACAGCTAATATAACCCTCAAATGGACATTTACAAGATGTTCGTCATGCATACTTCATGCAATCGTCGGATCATGTGAGTATAGTATTTATTTGGATGTTTACATTTGATTCTGAATGAGTTTGATGGTGCTAACGTTGGCTAAAGCTAACATTACACACTGTTGGAGAGATTTATAAAGAATGAAGTTGTGTTTGTGCATTATACAGACTGCAAGTGTTTAAAAATGAAAATAGCGACGGCTGTCTTGTCTCCGCGAATACAGTAAGAAACGATGGTAACTTTAAACACATTTAACAGTGCATTAGCAACATGCTAACGAAACATTTAGAAAGACAATTTAAAAATATCACTAAAAATATCATGATATCATGGATCATGTCAGTTATTATCACTCCATCTGCCATTTTTCGCTGTTTTCCTTGCTTGCTTACCTAGTCTGATGATTCAGCTGTGCACAGATCCAGACGTTAATACTGGCTGCCCTTGTGTAATGTCTTGAACATGAGCTGGCATATGCAAATATTGGGGGCGTACATATTAATGATCCCGACTGTTACGTAACAGTCTGTGTTATGTTGAGATTCGCCTGTTTTTCGGAGGTCTTTTAAACAAATGAGATTTACATAAGAAGGAGGAAGCAATGGAGTTTGAAACTCAATGTATGTCTTTTCCATGTACTGAACTCTTGTTATTCAACTATGCCAAGGTAAATTCAATTTTTGAATCTAGGGCACCTTTAATTCCAGAATGAATCAGTGTGTTTGAACGAATTGGTTGAGTGAATGATTCATTGACTTAATGAGGACAGTGCCCTACTTTGTTCCTGTATTTTTGAACAAATCAATTGAGCGCATGAACTTATCCACCTTATTTTTTAAAGTCAGAGCCATTTGTAACCTGAATATGCAAGACTTCCGGTGTCATCCGCTTCTAATTATTTTTAGCTGTACAAAACAGCTTTTTATGCTCCTTGATATTACAAACTGTTATAATTATAAACGCACTGGTTTGTAGCATAAATAGTGTTACCATTTACTTCACTTTGTTGTTATTTTAGTTATTAACCTATAATTAGCTAATGAATCAAAAGTCTTGCACATTCACAGAAAATAGCTAACTTCGCTTTGTAAAATAAGGTGGATAGACTCACTCATAAGATGTTGGTCTGTATTCGTACTTTTGTAACAGCACTCAGAAAATCAAGGACTGGATTTAGCTGTTGTATATATTAAATAAATTTTTTTTAATAGTTTGGGGCAGAACTATGGTAGTCAGACTGATGGCAGATGGGCAATGCTGGCAGAGCAGAAATTATATAAAACACATTAAGTGAAAATTTAGACATTTCTCAATGCAAATTAGAGTGTCAAATTATCTCAAACGCGCCCAGAAAAATTCCTTCAGTCAGTAATGTTCAATCTTCTGGCTTCTTCAGCGTCAATAACACTCCCACCGATTCTAAGGAACCAACTGACAGCTCTGAAAGTGAGAGAGAACAATACAGCACAGGCAAGTGATGCCTTTAAATGAGCAAATCTGACACTAGAAGCAGTCAATAAGGCTTCCTCTGCTTGTGAATGGAAGAAATGAAGGACTCAAATGCTGGGGGTTATAAGGGGGATACAAGCTTGACAGTTCATATTACCTCCATAAATTTACGGAGCGCTTTAGGCTTAATCCTGCCTTATTACCACTGGAGCAAAGTCACTTAAATTGGACATTAAAAAAAAGAAAGAAAAAAAAAAGAAAGCATGTCTTATTTTAAGCACATTTCAAATAAATGCCACCTTAATTAAGGATGAGCAGTCGTGGGGGGCAAGAATAACACTGTCATGGTTGTATTTGTAATTGGATGCCCAGAACAAGAGGCTTTTTATTTGGCAGTTTTGGTAGGTCAGCTTGATCTTCAGAGAACACAGTGTTTGGTACCCAAACTCCCAGGGGCTGCAGGAAACAGCCAAGAGAGTGACAGAAATGTAAGGTAGCATTTGTTCCTTTCCACATATTGGAAGGAAAAAGACTTGTTAAAAGAGCTGTAAGTCCCATTTCATGTCTCAAAATGGACCAAAGCCTCCAAAAATTAGCCTGGGTATGCCACTCACCGCACCTGCACTCTCCAGATAAAAAGTCCAATTCAGCAAGGTCCAGACCCCAGGAGCAGAATGATGAAAGGCCATTTTCTCTCCACTCAATTAAAGCCCACCTACACTCCTGGTCTATAGCCAAGACATGCTGCTGCAATGCCCTCACTCGCTTTTGTCAACAGCCGTCTTACCGCACTCAATTTCCCTTGCCCTGCAGGTCCGTGACCTCCTCCTCGGACAATCCAGACTGTTGAGATTCTCAATTCAGGCTGAGAGTGACAAACAGATGTGCATAAACATGCATCAACTGAGTTCCAAAAAAAGCATAATGTTTTGCATTTGAGTGCACTGAATGCTGATTTATTATGGCTGAGATCTTAATGGGGTATTTGGGTGTATCATCTTAAACTGCATTATCCGTAATTATGGACCATATGCTATGCGGCTCTGGCAGTTGCGAGGACATTCCCACCTCTATGAGGAATCTTGATGGACCAGAGCCGTTACGGGCCAGCGCTGAGGTTCTCTGCAGATGCACATCTATTCGGCTTGTCAGCTCACTTGTCAGCCAAATATCGATGCATTTGCATACTGCCAGGTTATTTTAAACTACGTTCATCAGTGACAAATACAAACTTGCTTAGCTGTGCCAAACGAAGCCTTCGACAGAGCTCTGGCCAAAAAAGAGACTAATGCATTTAACATTTAAGCCACAAAAAAATCACAAATTAAGAAAATGACACATCCAAAGCAATCACGATGAACAGGCTTCCTCCACCCACCCTGAATGTGCACTTTAAATGAAATGACAACGAATGGTTAAATGGAAAACCATTTTCAGTGTAGGCTCGAAACATTTTTTCCTCATTAAAAATGTAGTGGTGGAATAACAGGTGCAAGCCGACACAGCGTTCTGGAATGAGGTTAAGAGCTGATTTTTAATGAGCTTCCTCTACATTGTGGGTGGGGGGTGGGGGGTTCACTCCTGATTTCTCTCTATAAAAGTATAAGGTATAGGATGTGTGGGGTGCAATCAGCCATTTACGCTCAGCAACTCTAATAGTGTTTACAGATAATGAATGTGAACATATCACTTCACAAGATGTTTATTAGGGGAAAAAAAGTCTAGCAAGCAAATGTGCACTGAATTGATCCGTTACATCATTTTTTTACTCCCTTGAATTATTTTTTATCATATCTCGTTTATATGTAGACCATAATGTTGGGAAAATCTGATATATAGCTCACTTCAAAATTAATGTTGCAAAGGCAATGGTGAATATAATTGTGTCCAATGGGGATTTGTCATTTTTAACGGCTCAGTCTATTACATTCTTGCAGTATATTTGGTCTTAAATATCGAGCATGAAATAAGATTTAATTTTCCACTTGTACGGAAATAGATAAGAGAGTATGACAAAAGTGGTACTGATTCTAGTCTATATCAGCAGTTAGAATTGATCAGATTGTAATGTAATCTTATCTAATGCAGTCACTGTTATTTTTGAAAAAAAATCTTTTAAATGTGAATAACTCAATGTGAATTGAAATTGAAGTATTATACTTTGGAAGTCACAGAAGTGTCATGCATAACAAATCAATCAACAAAATGAAAACTTTTATGTACTGCAGAATGACTATTTAAATGGATCTAATTTAATATGCTAAAATGAGAATCTGACATACTTCATTCCCAGATGAGACCAAATTATAATAGACCAATGTCTGAAAATCAATGTCAACCAATGTCTCAGATCAACTGTCTGAGAGGTCTTTGTGTCAAATTTCCATTTTAGGTATCATATCTTATGATATGATATCTTATGACAAAACAAATGCACAATAGTTATGTCAAAATGCATGCATGTCTTGGCGAATATAAACTTAACACAGTCAGTTATGACTTAAGTGACTGTAAACTGTTGGGAGAAAATTGGATGTGTGTCAATAGGATCTGTGCATTAGATCTTAAAGTGACAGCAGCCTAATATTCTGTACCTGCTGCTGTCTGTGACATTAACCAAAAAACAAAAATAAAATAGAAAATCACTCACTGCTCTTGACTGAAGAACTTCAGTAGCTTTAATAAGAATCAGTGTATATTTAATTCATACAGTGAAGACTACGCAGTGCTTTATTTTTACATTTTGATTACTTTATTCAATTTCTGTATTATTTCTTACTTGAATGCTATTGCTGAAAAACTATTTCACTTGTATCTTTGTTTTTTGTATTTGTCCTTCTTATCAATAACAAAGATAAAACAGCTATATCATTATATTTGAAGAGTTTGGTTCCAAAACGCGATAAACGCCATTTTCAAAAAAATTGAGTTCCCGCCAAAATCAGTATTGTATCTGGTTGGTATTTAAAAGTCATTTATTAATTTTGCGCAAAATGCGATATCCGTCGTGTTATTCTGTCATGTCATGTTTTCTCCCTTTCTTTCCAAAACGCGACAAACGCCAGTCTCCTTTTTCTGCAGAATGCGATATATCCGCTCAACCAATCACAGCGTTTTTAATACCAATGTACTCGGCAAATGTGTTTATTTAACCGTGTGGTGGCGCCAGATACTCTTTAATCGGTAATGACAAATAATTTATAACATTAACAAGATGACTCGTTGAATTAATTTTGGGACGACGGCTGAATGTATTTTTAGTAAAATGTCTGTATATAAGATAAATATTGGCAAAGTTTAGTTTTTTGTCATATATGTGAATCAACTTTGTTGTGTATTTTCAATTTGAAAAATAACTTTTATATTGATGGATTAATTGCATTTTGAAAAAAAAAAGTGTCATGGATTTATTGCATTTTGGGGAAAACATAATACATTTTTATAATAAACTTTTTAAAATCAAAATGTAGATTTGAATTTTTAATGTTTTTATAACTAAAAGATGCTATGTGAAAGTTTGAAACAGAAAATAGTGGTTTTCATCTTGCCACTCTCTTGGTAAAGAAAACCCTGGTAAAGAAATGTCTCTTGGTAAATTTGAGTAGACTGGAGTTACTGCGTTTTGGAACCAAACACTTCATTTCTTGTTATCATGAAATAAACTTACTATATAATTAAATAAGACTTTGGTCATACTTCCTACCCCTATAGCTCAAGCCCTCAAATGTAAGTCAAATGAGTGATTTATTTTGTGATAATTGAACTTTTTTACCATCTGAGTTTGACAGGCCAATTAAGGTCAATAATAACTGTTTAACTCTGCTTTATCCTTTTAGCTAACTTACCAATGTTGCAAAGATCTATATATACCTGTAGGCTTGTCTGTATGATAGTCTGGTTGTTTCTCACCATAGGCCTGTGTGGTGGCACTGCAATGTGGATTTTTATTTTTTTAAAGGGGAGGAAATGCTCAAAAACCAGGGCAGGTAGACGCTGGTGTGGGGGAAGGGGGGATTTAAATAAAATAATGAATTAAGTTCCATGTGGGTCATCCATTATTCAATTACTTTTCCTGTTGTTTTAGGTTTTTGGCATGGCATCGGTTCAGTAGTAGTATCGATATAATTTTGGTATCGTGACAACAGTAGTTGGTAGTTCACATACATTTTTTGTAACATTTAAGCTGTGATATAAAAGAAAGATATAAAAATCAAACATCTCCATAATATCAAAATGAGCAACAAATCAAATTGTAAAATATAAAGACATTTTATTTAAATATTATATATAATTAAAAAAAATCAGAGCTCAGAAGAGGGAGGACAACTCCTAAGATTTCTCAAATAAACTTCAACGTCAGTCTCATTACAATGATCTCGTGTGTCTAAAAAATAAAACCGATAGACCAAGAATGGAATGCAAAATGTATATGAAATATTTATGTCATGAGCTTTTCATGTTCTGCTGCTTTCATCAGTGTTCGCTTGAGTTATATCATTATTCTGCTGTGAGAACTTCAAAGGACTTCGAAAGCCAACATCAATTTGGATTATTTGCCTTTGTCACAAGCAACACTTTAAAAATGAAATAAGCCGCGTTCAGAGAGAGATTAATTTTCAGGGTCTACATCAGTTCCATCTCTGTCTCTGATCAAAGATAACAGGTGACTGTTAAAAAGGTACTGAACTGTGTCAGAGGGCCTGTCGCTGTCTCTGGTGCGAATCCTTGCGATCTCAGAATAATAAACAAGTTTACAAGCACCAGCATGGGTTTACTATCACATAAAACCATTCATAAATGCATATTGATATTGATTCTAATCAGGGCTGTGCAGGTCGACATTTATCGGTCAGTCACAAGCCTGTTTAAGTGATGAACTGCACTACTGGTGTTTTTTTTTTCAGAGATGGTAACGTTTTATTCTTTCAACCTCTGTAGCACTATGTGCATCTTCTGATGTATCTTGTTGTTCAATGGGTCCTGCTTCTGTCGTATCTTAGTTAAAGTTAAAATGAAAAAAAAAAAACATTCACAATAAGGGACTTATGTGTGCAATGACATGACAACCCAAACAAAACAGCTGACAGCATGTCATGGGCCAGTGCTATTCAGTGCAACTGAAGTGTGTCACCTCTAGTACAGTTCAAGAAACAACAGTAGGAACAACCTGCATTTTAATTAGATGGTTGAGCCAGAGACAGTTAAAAGGGCTGAGAATTTTTTTTTCTAAAAGCTGTTTTGGTTTTCTTTTCTCCCTCCAAAACAACCGCTGCATGTGTCAGACAAGCATCGCTCCTCTGCTATTCATATGTGTGAGATGGTGTGATCAATATGAATTGATCGGAGAATACAGCAGTCTGCAGAAGGGCCTAGTTTGAATGTAAGCCACTGCTGTGTCCATCTATTTATAATCCCGGACTAATTCGCACTTAATCTTTTCATTCCCATATTTTGATAAATTCCTGGTTCTCTTAGATGTGTTTTTCCACGTAATCATTTAAGGAGTTATACACTTAATCCAGTTCTAGAAGGGTAAAAATAGCTGCCGGCCAAACACTGATGGAGATAAATCACAGTTTCTGTTGGGTGGTTTAATGTTTCATTTGGAGCAGCAAAACTCAACAGAAAATAACTGATAACCTTTTTTGTTCTCAAAAATGACACCCGCCAACTGTGAATAAACATGAAGTCCTAATATCAATCATCATTTTACCTCATTTTTATAGTTTTGTAGATTCATTATAATCATTGATTTTTGTGACCAACAATCACAAAGGATATTTTCCCTTACAATGCTAGAACAGTTTTTATGCATATTCATAAAGAAATACCATTGGATCAAATAACATATCTGCAAGCATAACCTTTGCAAGATTAATCAATACATAAATCTTCCTCTGAATACATGTGAAGTCCTAATCAATTATTAAAGTTGCCTATTATTACATCACATCCACCAGCTGGGCAATGAATGACACTCTAATGAAATCTGCAATCTTTATTCTGTAATCAAACCTGTTGTCAATTAAACAAACCACAACAGATGGCATTGTTACCAATTAGGCTATATTTAGGGTTTGACTGAAGATTTGAGCATCTTCAGAGTTTTTTCCTATGTAAAATACATCCAAAGATTTGTCTAAAGTCTTACAGATAAATACATTTAAAGCATTTTACTACATTTACGGTATGAACTCAACAGTTCAATCTATACCAAGAGCATTTTATCATCTTAAATGCAACTGCTTTCAAAAGGAAGATTGATTTCTTTGGGAATGTTAAAGGACTAATGGTGTATAAGGAATAACAGTCCAGCATACCATTCCTAACACTTCCTAACAAATCTAAACCATCGCTTACTGACACGAGCTAAGCAGATAGAGTCATGTAATGTCATCATTCATCGTCTTAAAGACAACTCACATCTCTGAAGCGGTTCCAGTGCTTGATCTTGCGACTGTACTGGGAAATGGTGGACAGCCACTGTTCATCTTCCATGAAATTCCCCGTTTTCTCCGCTTCTTTCCCGCTTTTAACGTCCACCTGCACGGAAAACCGTACGAGCATCAGCAACGGGACGAGAAAACATCCCAGATCATTCATCCACACCATTTTGTCTGACGTCTCGATTCTTCTGCTTTAAAGGACGAGAGACTGATGCTGAGACTACAGTGAAGTGTGACCTGATTACAGGATGCGTCTTCCCTCTATAGAGAGAGAGAGAGAGAGAGAGAGAGAGAGAGAGAGAGAGAGAGAGAGAGATGAAGACGCGAAGAGCTGCTGCTATCAAGCTTGTCAGTGAATACACGTTCTGAATTTCATTAAATTCAATTATCGTCACATTTTAGAATCATTCATTCAGGATGTCAGTTAGCCCATAACCACTGAGAACAGAAAATAACCATGAGACAAAACATGTCCCACACTTTACCTTCCATTAGTTTTTTTTTTTTTAAGTAAAGGTATTTCCGCTTAGAAATTAACGCAAGAATTTACTAGAATTTTCTTAACACAAATGTAGGATAGTAATTCATTTGATTTTCTCCTTTTTTAAATAATAAAAAAAATGACATTACATGAGAACATTTAAAAATAGATAATATCATAGTCTTCTTTATATAGTCTATTCTGCTTATATGGGATCTAACTAAAATTATGCAAATCTCAAACAATTTATGTACAATTTGTGGGGTGGGAGTGGGGAATGCACAGCATAGGCTCAGTGGTCCGAGTGGGGTGGGTGTCTTTCTGCCGGTTACAGCGATGCTCAGTAGGCCAGTAGGTGGCGACTTTCTTTATGAGTGAATCATTGCTCATTCATTCAAATGATTTGTTCAGAACACTTTTAGAAATGAAACAAGGCTGCATATGAAATCGCATACTTCCCTACAATGTTATAATATTTTGTGCAGGAAATTAGCTTTCCTCGTAAATAGAGTGCTTCAGGGATTTTTGTAGGCAAAACCCGGAAGCGAGTTAGCATTTAGGACTTCCGGTTCCAACGCCGTAAAGTCTATGGGTTTTTTGAATGGGTTTTTGCTAAATCGCCTGAAATAAGGTCTGTGGTTAACAAAGCCTCTAAATACTTTCACGTTTTGATCTATGACATAAAACACACCAGTTATAACCCACTTGTGATTTTTTTAAACTTTTACTGTGTCTTAAAATCGGCGGTTGCTAACAAATTATATATAATATATAATAACAAATTGCTAAAAGGGACAACTTCCTTTGGCAGGGACTTTAGACGTCATCATTAAAAACGGGACATTTGGACAGCATTTCTCATGAAAAAGTGGATAAGTATTCATAACAGCACAGATCATAATCAGCGAGCATGTTTATAAATGAAGTTGTTTTCTAAATAAAGTTTGAGGAAGCTTGGTGGTGACGACGTTGATCCGCGACCATGGTGTGCTGTAGTCCGTTTATAGCCTACTGTTAGCCTTTTATATCTGACGACTTTATTTAGGCTTCAAAATCTATAAATGTTGTGTTAACTTGTAAAGATTATCTTGATAGACAAAACTTGAAAGTCTCATAACCCTTTGTTAAACACAGAGCTTATTTTCTGCGATTTTCCAAAAGTCTATGGGAAAAATGCTTAGGCTTTCGATCGAGGGAACCCGTGCGCCGCTAACTTCCGGGTTGGCCTACAAAAACATGTCATCCCTGGGGTACTCAAGGGCCCACCTTTACGCCCCCACTCGCAAAGATCAATCCCGAGCAACCCAATCCCATTATGGTGGCGTTCATGTGCGTTAAACTCGTAAATACAATCTTTCCGACAGCAATCTCCCATTTTTTATGTCCTTCTCCCCGTCTCGTTCACTCGGATGTACGTAATTGCTTATGTTGGACAAGTGCCCACTACTGGCAGAACACTTGAAATGTGTTAAAAATTGAATTGTGATTTTGATCTATTCTGTACATTTTGTGGATTACATGTTTTCTCGTTTATTTTGGAGATCTCCCAATTCAGTTTGTTTTTCAGATTTCAGGGGCCAGTTGCATAAACCGCTCAGACTAGTCTTACCAGTTAGCCATCAATGCTTTTTCTTTTAGACTGTTCATAACTTTTTTAAGATATTTCCTTGAAAACGTAGATTTGCATAATTTGATACCGAAAAGTACGATTGAATGCCCTTTGACTAACTGCTAGTGGGTCATATTAGATCTTAAGACACTGTCTTAACATAATGGCTATGTTTATGCAACTGGCCCCTGTTCTTTTAATAAGGCTCACATCACGCCCAGCTTTCAACTGTGCTTTAAAAATGTTTTATTTGTTTTTTCACCTATGACAATATTTATTATAAGGAATATTATTTAATCAATCTGCTGCTTCATTTAGCTAAATTTAACAAATGTTAATTTTTGGGAAATAAGCTTTTGTTTTTAATTTTAAAATCAGAAGTTAAACAATACCTAAATACAATGTTTTGTTTAAAAAAATAAGAAAGCTGTAAAATGTGTTTCTATTTGTAAACATTTTCATATTTTTATTTAACTTTATTTCTATCTTTTACGTTTGTCACTGTTTTATTTTATTTAGGCTATGTATGTATGTCTTATTTTTGTTAATTCGGTGTACCCCCCTTAACTGTAGTTGTAATTCTTTAAAACCATTTAAAAAGAAACAAAACAAAAAAAAACACTTGCAATGTGTTTTAATGGAACGCCCTAAGCCCTTGATAACTTGGGATCCGAAATGGAGCTGATTTATCTGTTTCCACACATGCAAACAACCAGTTCACAGAGTGGTTGTTTGGATTGAAACCATTTATGAGTGTGTATTGTGATATTTAATACAGCTTAGGTTTGATACAGTGCATCATTATGGACCAAATACAATGTTTTATTTAAACGAAACTTAAAGTGCTTAGATGGAAACATGCACCCTGATATTGACTCCAAAACGCTGTGACATAAAAAGCACTGACTGAGAGGACAATTGACAGAGCACACATGACATCGTTTATCTGTGTGTGAATATGTCAGCGTATAGTGTAACTCAACCCTGAAAGCCCCACAGGGGGTTTCAAGTGGTCATTTTTGACCATGGCTATGGATGTCACTAGCTGTAGTTTCATACATATATGTGACACCTGATTCATATGAAAGAATATACGCTGCAGGCAAGCAATACAAACTTCAACATACTTGACATACAACATGCAGTCTCTAATAAAGCAGGGATATATATATATATATATATATATATATATATATATATATATATATATTGTATACAAATTGTAATACAGTGTGTAAATAATTCCACAACACTTTTTTTTTTTTTTTTTTACATAAAAACAGTGTATTTCAGCGTATTTTATTTTTATATGTGTTCTCTGTTCTCACATTCCTTGGGAATCAAACTGTCTTGTTGTTGCCAGCACCGTGCATTACTGTATGAGCTAGACAGGAAAGGACATAAGAGACACATTGACTCTGGATTACTCCTCCTCTCACTAAGAAAGAAACATCAGTGTTTAGAGGTGATGTTGTACCACACGGATCAGGACGGGGTGCAGCTTTTTCCCTGCTCTCAGCATATCCTTGCTCTGCGGCGCAGTGTCACTTCTGCCACTGATATGCTGCAGTGAAGTCAAATCCTACACTTACCCTGCTTCATTTCATTCTTTTTCATCTGCAGTGAGAGTCCCAGATTTCATTACCTTGCAACAGTAAGTCACACTCTTGTATGTTTCCCTTTAGTGATTTTTAGTGATACTGATATGTTTTTTCACCTTTGGTCTCATTTTGGCTTTGCTGATTCAAGGTGGCAGTTTTTTCAGAGGTAACTGGAGACATATGGACACAGACACTGACTATACACTATTTGAAGTTATTGATAGCATAGCCTATTACAATAAAGAAAATAAGACAAACACTGCAACAATGTTACAATAATGTAATTCGGAGGTTCTCTGAGGTCATTTTCACAAGAGAAACACAAGTAGTGGTGATTCAGGACTGATACCCAGCTAACAAAAATATGTTCCAAGAACGTTTTGCTAATGTTCCTATATAAGTTATGAAAACTTCATTTCTGAATGTTCTCTGAATGTTCAAAACATCCAGTTTTTTAATTTTTTTTTTTTTTTAAACTTGGTTAAGTGAACAAAAAGGGAACATTCAATTCCAGACATAATGGGATTGTTACTTTTGAATGTTCTCTGAACATTCTGAAACTAGTAACAATTAAAACAACAACAACAAAAACAAAACATTACACAAATGTTCAGCTAAAATGTTTCAGGAAAAAAAAAAAAAATAATCATGTATGATGTAGATAGTGTTTTTGTACAAATGTTTGGAGAACATTAAAGACCAGACAACTTTAATGTTCTATTAATATTACTGGAGAACTTTTGTTCATAACTTTGAGAGAACCTTGCCAAAACATTATCTAAAGTTGTGAACTTTCCCTGTTATCTGGGTATACAGCCATGGATGACGTGAATATTAGAAAGTAATCTTTGGATGGAAGTATTGACCTATCAGAATCAAGTATTCCAGAGAGCTGTGTTATAATAAGATTTGATACATTCTGTCTGGATTAGAGTTTTTTTTTTAAAGGCTCTGCCTGTAAAGCTTTAATACTCAATTCGGCATTGCAAGGTGTTATTTCTTCATGCTTCCTCACCAGTATAAATCTGCACTCAAAATGTCAGCAGCAGCGTTCTCTTTCTCAGAAGCACACAGCATAATCTTTAAAGTGGCTCAATTAATCTTCGCTGAGAGCGTTAAACAATACCATAGCCCATTATTGCCTTCCTCTGCATGCAGCAATACTGGCAGACATGATCTTTGCACAATTTTGCTGACAGAAGGATTTTAGAGTTGTTTTAGGGTTAGGTTCCCCAAATAGGGGGCCAAATTGTAAATGGCATGACATTTTAATAAATTACTCATCTGTGCAATAATGTCACTGAAGGAAAGCGACCTCCTCATGGTCCACTAGATAAGTGGCTCCAATCTCTAGGTTACCCTTAAGTGTAACTTTACACCTAAACTTGCTGTGCAGTGTATTGGAACTGCATGAAAGAACACCATCTCAGCAAGAATTATCCAACATCAGAGTTTCTCCTGGCCCTCTGGGAGCTGGGATCCTTTTCGTCCTCCCCTGCAATAAATCAAATCTTAAATGGAACAGTGTTTTGGATGAAGACACACACAGAGACACACATTATTTAGACGCAGTGTGCATACTAAGTTAGACTCTTGACATTAATAATCAAACATATTTCTCTCCCTCAAACCTTCATGCTTCAGTATTTTGCAGTCAGACACCATATTGTGCCATGTGCAGTCACAATCAGGTCTTCTGGAGATAATAATGGTTTCAGGACTTTAAACATCAGTGACCACAGACAAAACTGTCTTCTTTACTAAAAGCATGGTGTTTCTATGGTTACTGACTAATCAAAGCAGTCCAGGGACTGTTCTGTTGCTCCTCCTTTCACTTTGCTGCCCGTGAAATCAGCTCAATTCATGATTTCATGAAACTCTGACCACCAACACTGAACCCACCTGCATCAGTCCGGACACCTGCAGTGCCTGGATTTCATCCTAATAAAATGATAGGATAGTTATATATAGGTATATCTTCTCTTAGCATTGATATGGATAAATGTATGCTGTGTGCTGTTGATCATACAGTATCCACTCAGATGTGGAATGGGCTTAGAATTGAGAGTTAATAATCCTATTATGAAATATGTTAACAACATAATTGATTTTAAAGCGCATTTTGGTTTTGTATGTATTGTTGTGCGCAGAACAGAGATGTTGATGAGGAAAAAGCGTGCATTTCTTTATTGATTTCTAGTAGCACAGCTCACGACTGCCTCCTGGTGTGCAATTCCAACACTGACTGTCGACTACCAAAAGTTTGGAGTCGGTGCTATTTTTTTTTTTTTTTTTTTTTTTTTTTTAATTAATACGTTTCATTCAGCAGGACACATTAAAAGTGACAGTAAAGACTTACGTTGTTAAAAAAACCGACTTCAAATAAATGCTTTTCTTTTAAACTTTCTATTTATCAAATAATCTTGACAAAAATGTGTCATGGCTTCCATGAAAATAATGATAATAATAAGAAATGTTTCTTGAGCAACATTTCTGAAGGATCACGTGACACTGAAGACAGTGTAATGGCTGCTGAAAATTCAGCTGTGTCATCACAGGAATAGATTACATTTTAAAATATAAACAGATATTTGAAATTGTAATATTTCACATTACTGATTTTACTGTATTTTTGATCAAATAAATGCACCCTTGGCAAACTTAGAGAATTCCTGAAACATTGAAAAATGATTATCTAAACAGACTTGGCTCTAACGACTTATTATTGGAGTGTGAAAATTAAGCATAATTATATTTGAACTCTAAATTTGTTAAAAAGAAAATGTATTCTTATGGTTTATTTCCTTTTTGGTAACTATGTTACATTACATACATATACACACAAAATTATAGAATGTTGCACTGAACTGAAAGAACGTAATATATATATAAAGCAAATCTCTAGGAAAATTAGAATTTCAGTGGCTAATTGGTCTAAGCATTAACTTCAAGCAGTGATGTTTTTCCTTTCTATATTACATATATGCAGAGACAGTATACAGTAAGACTGGAGCTGGCAAGGCACTTGATTATGCTTTAGAACCTTCAATCTACTTTGCAAAACATACTGTTAAATGATTATACATTTTCTAAAAAATAAATTAAAATGGAAGAAAATAGTATGACACCATTTAATAAATAATTAATTTTCCATTTGCATAAATCTCAAACATTCTTTTTTAAAAATCCAACAGGCAAAACATTTCATTAAATGCTGAACGACACCGACGTAATCATTTGACTTCCTGTGGTCAGATCAACAGATTTAAACACTACTAGAAATTTCAGAGTTGGCTCAGAAAGCCCAAATATGGGTGTTGAAAAAATGCTTTAAGAAAAAACGATGTGTAAATAAAAAAAAAAAAAGGAAAAGCAGTAAGCTAGCAGCATTGATTACCATTTAACAGCTGTTTACTTTCCTCTCTACCAGCAAATCATCTAATTTCTCATTCTTAATTCATTACATTTTTAAATCCTTATTTAAAACTACTTCACAGATGTTAAGATCTTCCACGACTTGTAATTTTCTGCAAATTTTGAAGGAGAGATGAGAGTGAACCCCTGTGGCACCAGGATGGGCTATCTTTGCTTCTCTTGAACTGGTGCAATGCAATGTCCCATTTTAGCAAAGAGAACAGAACATTTCTGTACATGAAAATCTTCGAATGACGTCACAACAGGACACTTCCTGAAAAACACACAAATGGTCAAAGAACATCCACAGGTAAGAATAAACAACCTAAACTTCAGAAAAAGGACTCACTTTCTGCTACTCAGTGTCCATGTAACAGAACCTGTATATCTGAAAGTTTCGAGCAACTGGGTGTTGTCATTTTCTGCGCTCTTTGGTACAAGTCTGTGTCCCCAAAGTAACGTGCCCGATACAACAAGCCTTCCTCTGCAAATAAGAGCACAGATGTCTAGGTTTTCAGAATATTAAGCAAAATTACACTTGCATTATGTGGACATTTTTACATAATATATAGACATGCATTATAAAGCAGCTTCATATGCGTCACATACTTTGTTGTTTCTCCTTCCAGCAGTTGTTTCTTAGGTTTGATATATAGTCCTCCTCCACACTTTGTTCAACATTCTTGAGATTCATCCCCGTATATTCTTCTGAGAAGTGATCGCCAACATAGTAAGGCACCTTCAGAGTAGCAGTGTGTCGCCTGTTTGTGTGGCCCATGGATCTAAAGCAGGTGGAATGTACGATAACGTCAGAGATATTTATCACCCGCAAGACAACCATCATTCTTCAAAACAACAAAATGAACACGTTTTTGCTTTCACTTTGAACATTTTTTGTAACATTGAGGTTTAAAGAATGAAACAAACAATATATGGTAATTTAGCGTGACATCTTGCTCAAAATGCACAATGAGCTTCATATAACTTTTAAAGTGCTATTATGCCATTTTAAAGGTTTCTAATTTTGTTTTGGAGGTCTCCTAGAATGTTTCCATGCATCCAAGGTCAAAAAACACTTTAATTTTCTCATAACGTAGATGCACACCACCTAATTTTTCAAAGAGTCTGATAAAGGTTCTCTTTAAATCCCTCCTTACTGCAAGCCTTCTTTGCTCCGATTGGTTAGATGGCGCAGTCTGTTGCGATTGGTCTACCGCTTACAGCACATGTCGGAAACAAAGCACCTATTACCATAATTTCGGTTCCGGAGGCTTCCTCAGCACTTGATACACAGTGATACAAACAATGTCGTCAGTTTTCCCATATCAACTGCAGCGCAAATCCTCATCCTTTTGAAGTGCATAAAAAATGTTTTTGCAGCGCTGAAAATAGCGTCTTCTCGACATGACAACATGAACCAAACTCATCCAGACCTCAGCTACAACTACAGTGTTTGAGGGCAAGTCAAATTAGATGTTGTTCATGGGCAGCCAATGAAAAGCATAGCCTTGCATTACGCAAATTTGTTACACTGTTACCCGGATGGGAGTGAGGTTTAGGGGGTGACGCTAGAGACAGTGTCCTTGTTAGTGTCTGCCTCCCATGCCGGAGAGGCTGGTTCGAATCCTGCTCGGAGCGGGGCAAGTAGGAACAGGTACATTTGGTGCCCTGACCCAGATGGGAGTGAGGTTTAGGGGGGTGAGTGTAATGGAGGCAAGCTAGTAAAAGCTGTGTGAGTAAGCCTCACTCCCCTGATCTCAAGAGGCTCGCTAGCGACTGAGGCTAGATACTGTGGTCTTTAGCAGTGTTGCCAATTGTTTTCAGTTGAAAGTAGCTAAAACTGGTCACTAAATGTCGATAGATGACATTATACTGGCAAGTCCACCGATCTGTGTTAATTTAAGTATAGATCAGTGGGCAAGTCATGGAATCTAGAAAATATTTGTCCAAGAAGTTGCTAGATTTGTCACTAGGCTTTTGAAAAAAAATGTCTCAAAAGGGGCGGGGTAGTTGCTAAATCTAGTGACAAAATCGCTAAATTGGCAGCACTGGTTTTTAGTGTCCTTGTCCCATCCAATGCATTTCAAATCACACTCAGAACGGGTCAAGTAGGACCGGTTACGTTTGGTGCCGTGACCCGGATGGGAGTGAGGTTTAGGGGGTGAAGCTTGAAACTGCAGCCTTCAGTGTCCTTGTTAGCATCTGTCTCCCATGCCGGAGACGCCGGTTTGAATCCTGCTCAAAGCGGGTCAAGTAGGACCAGCTAAATTTGGTGCCCTGACCCAGATGGGAGTGAGGTTTAGGGGGGTAAGTGTAATGGAGGCAAGCTAGTAAAAAGCTGTGCGAGTAAACCTCACTCCCTTGATCTCATGAGGCGCTAGCGACTGACACTAGAGACTGTGATCTTCAACGTCCTTGTTAGTGCCTGCCTCCCATCCCATGCAGTTTGAATCCGGCTCAGGGCGGGTCGAGTAGGACCGGTTACATTTGGTGCCCTGACCCAGATGGGAGTGAGATTTAAGGGGTGACGCTAGAGACGGCGGCCTTTAGCGTCCTTGTTAGCGTCTGCCTCCCATGCCAGAGACGCCGGTTCAAATCCTGCTCAGAGCGGGTCGAGTAGGACCGGTTACATTTGGTGCCCTGACCCAGATGGAAGTGAGGTTTAGGGGGTAAATGTAATGGAGGCAAGCTAGTAAAAGCTGTGTGAATAAACCTCACTCCCCTGATCTGCTAGCGACTGAAGCTAGAGACTGTGGTCTTCAGCATCCTTGTTAGCGCCCGCCTCCTATCCCATGCTCAAAGCGGGTCGAGTAGGACCGGTTACATTTGGTGCCGTGACCCGGATGGGGTAATGTTTAGGGGGTGAACGTTAGAGACTGCGGCCTTTAGTGTCCTTGTTAGCGTCTGCCTCCCATGCCGGAGACGCCGGTTCGAATCCCGAAGCGAGTCAAGTAGGACCAGTTACCTTTGGTGCCCTGACCCGAATGGGAGTGAGGTTTAGGGGGGTGAGTGTAATGGATGAAAGCTAGTAAGAGTTATGCGAGTAAACCTCATTCCCCTGGCCTCGAGACTGGCGCTAGAGACTGACGCTAGAGACTGACGCTAGAGACTGACGCTAGAGACTGACGCGTCTTCAGCGTCCTTGTTAGCGCCCGCCTCCTATCCCATGCTCAAAGCGGGTCGAGTAGGACCGGTTACATTTGGTGCCGTGACCCGGATGGGGTAATGTTTAGGGGGTGAATGTTAGAGACTGCTGCCTTTAGTGTCCTTGTTAGCGTCTGCCTCCCATGCCGGAGACGCCGGTTCGAATCCCGAAGCGAGTCAAGTAGGACCAGTTACCTTTGGTGCCCTGACCCGAATGGGAGTGAGGTTTAGGGGGGTGAGTGTAATGGATGAAAGCTAGTAAGAGTTATGCGAGTAAACCTCATTCCCCTGGCCTCGAGACTGACGCTAGAGACTGACGCTAGAGACTGACGCTAGAGACTGACGCTAGAGACTGACGCTAGAGACTGACGCTACAGGCTGACGCTACAGACTGACGCTACAGACTGACGCTACAGACTGACGCTACAGATTGCGGTCTTCAGCGTCCTTGTTAGCGCCCGCCTCCTATCCCATGCTCAAAGCGGGTCGAGTAGGACCGGTTACATTTGGTGCCGTGACCCGGATGGGGTAATGTTTAGGGGGTGAATGTTAGAGACTGCTGCCTTTAGTGTCCTTGTTAGCGTCTGCCTCCCATGCCGGAGACGCCGGTTCGAATCCCGAAGCGAGTCAAGTAGGACCAGTTACCTTTGGTGCCCTGACCCGAATGGGAGTGAGGTTTAGGGGGGTGAGTGTAATGGATGAAAGCTAGTAAGAGTTATGCGAGTAAACCTCATTCCCCTGGCCTCGAGACTGGCGCTAGAGACTGACGCTAGAGACTGACGCTAGAGACTGACGCTAGAGACTGACGCTAGAGACTGCGGTCTTCAGCGTCCTTGTTAGCGCCCGCCTCCTATCCCATGCTCAAAGCGGGTCGAGTAGGACCGGTTACATTTGGTGCCGTGACCCGGATGGGGTAATGTTTAGGGGGTGAATGTTAGAGACTGCTGCCTTTAGTGTCCTTGTTAGCGTCTGCCTCCCATGCCGGAGACGCCGGTTCGAATCCCGAAGCGAGTCAAGTAGGACCAGTTACTTTGGGTGCCCTGACCCGAATGGGAGTAAGGTTTAGGGGGGTGAGTGTAATGGATGAAAGCTAGTAAGAGTTATGCGAGTAAACCTCATTCCCCTGGCCTCGAGACTGGCGCTAGAGACTGACGCTAGAGACTGACGCTACAGGCTGACGCTACAGACTGACGCTACAGACTGACGCTACAGACTGACGCTACAGACTGACGCTACAGATTGCGGTCTTTAGCGTCCTTGTTAGTGCCTGCCTCCCATGCTGGGTAGAATCCCGCTCAGAGCAGGTCAAGTAGCACCAGTTTAATTTGTAACAGGAAGTGAGACTGGAATTGCCGAAGACTCATTTCAGCAGTTCAGAATCGATTCTTACTTAATATAACTTTTTTCTGATGTGCACCTTAAGCCTCAAACATTCACAATCAGCTATATTACACACTGCATAAAAAGTAATATATTCGAAAAAAGCATATTGGTGGCATTTTAAGCAAGAATGGTCACACATCAGCTAAAATAGTATATAATAATAATAATAATAATAAACCAAGTACACCAGATCATATATTTAAGATAATGCAGATTTTGGTCAATGCTTGGTCTTACGGTCTGTTGCTGAGGCTGTATGGAGGACTGGAAACCATCATCTGGCTGAGAGCTGATACTATGATCAGAATGAGTATGGGCATCAGCTGTACAAACAAGGCAAGGCCACCCTGGACAACAAAATGCATTTATTAAAATAAAACAGCTGGTGCATGACACAATGAAAAAGCTGCTGTTATATTCCAGCAATCTGAATAGTCCTTCAGTTAGTTATCAGGCTCTTACTTCTCTCTGTTGTTCTCGTCGTTCGGGTCGCTGCTGATGGCCAAACCTCATCCTGCCATTGCTGTACACATGCACATTACCTAGAAACATAAACAGAAATGGCACAATGACACATTTGTGGATTTTGAATGTATTCGACCACAACCACCTACATGTATTTCTTAAACCACATTTCAAGGTCACATGACTCACTGGTTGGAAATCCACCTCCAAAGAACATATTGAAAAGGTCCTCAGGGGAAATATCAGCCTCGAAATTTCTATGATGTGTCCTATGCCTGTGAGTTGGGTGGGCTTTTTCTTCACCATAGACATCATACTGCCTTCTTTTTTCAGGGTTACTGAGGACTGCGTAAGCATTACCTATAGCTGTTGAAGACCAGGAAACAGAACAAATTAGAAGACCACATGCAAACTTACTCCACACTGAGAAGAATCGCTGAATGCATGAGATTAAGTCATGTATTATACCTTTAAATGCTTCAGTGGCACCGGGAGCGTGGTTTTTATCTGGATGAAACTTTAGAGCCAACTTTCGGTAGGCTTTTTTCAGATCCTCCTCAGAGGCTTCTTTAGTGACTCCAAGAATCTCATAATAGTCCTTACACCTCTTAATTCTGCATCAAGACAGATCGCAGTATAATAGGAAGAACATAGTTAGGTGATAAAACCACTATGCACACAATAAATCAAAATCTTCATCACAGAAATAATGACCTCAGCCTAGCCTTTTAAGCAAGTATTCTGAAATAAATAACAGACCTTTTGACAGCATCCAGCTGCTCTGATGTGTATGGTTTGGCAGATTCTGTGGCACCATGTCCAGAGGAGTGATCTCCAGTGCTGTGGCTTCTGTTTCGTAAACCATCATGTTCTCCGTTGTTTTCTTCACTTGCAGAAGGTCCTCCATTCTGAGCAATAGACTCTAGTAAAGCTGAGATAAGAGCACTTGCATTTAAATAAGAAGCACTTCTATCTATCTATCTATCTATCTAGAAATGAAAATAATCAAGATTCAAATTCCGATTAACCTTATACTATGCAAGATTACAATACCAATATATGTAAATAGTATATTGACATCCAATAGAAATGATATATAACCAAGAGCAATAAATATATGATTCGTTTCTATATAACAACATACAGTTTGCTCATTTAAAAGCAGAAAATTCTGTTATTTCACAGCTATAAGAGATCGAGATCCCAGGGCCTTAATTACCGTCTAACTACAGGCTTCGGGTTTTCCGGTGGCCCTTTAACAGACCTCATACGATCTCCATTATACACTTATTTACAATTCACGCACATCTCGCCTTGTCGGTGGGAAACAGTCTCTGTGCCTTCTCGAGGAACCGTCTGGCTTTGTCGGGCTCATTATCTCGCAGCGATGCGATCGCTATTTCGATGCAGCGTTCCGCTTCGTCCTTGTTTGATTCCATTGCGACGGCGGAACTGATGACTGATCTCTTTCCTGGCCCAACAGACGCAGCTTGATGACGTTTGCAACAAACGTCAAGAGTTTTTCACTAGTGGATAGAACGCCCACTCTGTAAGATAAGGGTTCCCATACTGTAAAATTACTAGAGAAAAAATAATAATATTTATAATAAAATATATATATATATATATATATATATATATATATATATATATATATATATATTCAATAAATATACAATATAAACTTATGCTATAAAAGACTCTTTATTTAACTAATAATATTAATACTACTACTACTACTACTAATAATAAATGTGGCAGATTCCTGAAGAAATACAAGAAATGTTTGGTGATAGTACTGGTAATGTTTAATCTACTTTCCTCTACTTACCAATGTTTTACATTTATTGTTTTTATTTAATATATTTTAAAATCATGTTAATATATAATTCTTTATTTTATTTTTACTTAATTCATTCTTTTGTTTTTTTCTGCTTAACTATGGGTGTTTGTTCACCTGAAAGTGTTTGTACAATATAATTTCTGTTCCTTTAATAATAGAGATGATGATGATGGTAATAATAATATTAATTATTATTATTATTAGCACTTACAAAGCCTACAATGATTAGTTTTACAATGCAAAATAAAGCTGTTCTTGATCTTTTCATTCTTTAATTTGATTTTTGTTTGTTTTTTATTTACCTTTTTTATGTAGGTTGTCACAACGGAAATATGCAATTAAACAGAATATAGTAGACTTTTAAGATCATAGTAACGGTAAAAAAAAAAAAAAAAAAAAAAAAAAAAAGTAGTACTTCCGGAAACCGACTGTTGCGGTCTGAAAGCAGAGTGGGCGCACTAGTAAAGAGAGTAACGTCATTAGAGCGCCGTATTAAGTTGGCACATGGAAAAAAGGTAGAAGGAAAAATATTTGTTTTACCGGAATGTTGACAGTTTACACGTGTATGTTGTGAGCCAGAATATATCTTGACTAGACACTGGAGCAATGAACATCATGTATTTGAGCATGTGACCCCACGGGCTTACGGAGTATACAAATCTGCACCCTATGATCTGCACCAATGTCGCGTGCATATGAAACAATGCGCTTACATTTAACCTGGCCATTGTTGAAACAAATCGTCACTGTACCAAAAATATGTTTCAGTTATTCAATAACCAGTCGCTGTGCTGTCAATACTGGCTGTAAGCCTGTTAAGCGAAGAAATGAAAGGAAACCCAAACTACCTGCTGACTGGCATACTCTTTCCTGGGAAGAAAGACTGGCTGACACTGTGACTCCTTTATGGAGAATGAGTTATGAGGAGCAGCTCCAGTGGAAACAAGAGCAGCAGCACAAGATCTTGCTTGAGATGACAAAGCAACTAGCTCAGGATTCAATGCACCCTTTTTCAAATGACCTAAGATTCCCACTCCTTCCTATAGTAGCCTCACCTGTGAGTGATGGATACCGCAATAAATCAACCTTCTCTGTCAACAAAGGTGTAGACGGGAATCCAAAAACTGTTGGATTTTATATCGGAAATGGAAAAGCGGGTAACATAGTCTGTGTCCATGGTGACCATCTCTTGAACATGCCTTCAAAGCACAGCATGGTTGCAAGGTACTATGAAGATTTTATACGCCTCTCACCACTCAGACCATGCATTTTGTTTCATGATGGTGGTCACTGGAGAGAAATCACGATAAGAACAAATTCGGCCGGTCACACCATGGCCATAGTGTACTTCCATCCTCAAAACCTAAAGCCTGAGGAGATTGGCATCCATAAAGCTGCTCTGGTGGAGTACTTCACACAAGGTCCTGGAGCAGTTTGTCAGCTGGATTCTCTTTATTTCCAGGAGAGCACAATGACACGTTGCAGTAATGAACAATCCCCCTATCAGCTTCTGTACGGACAGCCCCATATCTTTGAGGAGGTGCTTGGCTTCAAGTTCCGCATTTCAGCTGATTCTTTCTTCCAGGTGAATCGGGGAGCAGCGGAGGCTTTGTACAAAACTGTTGCGGAGCTGAATCGGGCTTGTGTTGGGGGCACCCTGCTGGATGTCTGCTGTGGTACTGGAGCCATTGGCATTTCGTTATCCCCACAGATGGAGAGAGTCATTGGCATAGAGCTCATTGAGCAGGCGGTCAAGGACGCCAAGTGTAATGCTGCACTAAACAGAGTTCATAACTGTGAATTTCTCGCAGGCAAAGCAGAAGTTGTTCTACCAGATATGATGCCCACTTTGAATTGTGATGGCGGGTTGACAGCTGTTGTGAATCCGTCCAGGGCTGGCCTACATTATCGAGTTGTCCGAGCTTTGAGGAATCACCCAGCCATAAGAAGGCTTGTCTATATATCATGCAAACCTGATGGGGAGGCAATGAGGAACTTTAGAGAGCTCTGCTGTGGTTCAGGTTTTAAGAGGAAAATCACTGGTGAAGCCTTCAAACCAACTGTGGCTGTCCCTGTGGACCTGTTTCCACACACTCCTCACTGTGAACTAGTGCTGGTTTTTGAGCGATAGTAGGGTTTTTTTTTTTTTGAAAAAGTGGCCGTTTTGGAATTCATTCCAGTGAATGTCTATTATCTATGCCATTAAATGTCTATGCAAAATTTTCATTTCAGGTACTCTTAATAATTACAATTTATATATATTTATATTTGTGACGAGAACACAACAAGCTTACTAAAACTTTACATTTTAAATGAAAATGGAAAAAATAAAAAATAAATCAATAAATAAAAACTATATAATATATCTATGTGTGTGTATATATATATATATTAAGCCCAAAATTATTCATACCCTTGGTAAATAGCTTTTTTTAGTTTATTAGTTTATTTATCCCCTTAGGGAAAGTAAGGTTTCAGCAAGCTCACACAGACATAATAGGAGTCACAATTGGCGTACAAAATATCAATACATAATTCAATAGACTAATTTAATAAATAAGATTTGTCCAGACCAGCTGGCTAATCAATTGATATCAGAAGAAATAGAATTTAAAATTTTAATTGCTTGGGGGATAAAAGAAAATTTGGACCTGTTTTTCACCGAGCGACACAGTACCGTCGACCGGATGGTAACAATTCAAAGGCACAGGATATATGATGTCTCTTATCTTTCACAATATTGTTAGCTTTATTCAACACTCTATCTTTGTATATACTCTGCAAAGAAATCCCTAACAATTTACTTGCCAAAATCACTTCTTTCCTTAGTAATTTCTTCTGTGCCTCTGAAGCACTGCCATACCAGCAAATTAAACCAAATGTTATAACACTCTCAATAAAAGCACCATAAAAAATCTGTAACATTCTATTATGGACATTGAACGAGAGTAATTTCTTTAAGAAATACATTCTTTGTTGAATATTTTTACTTAAATGCTCAGTCCACACATCCCATTTAAGCTTATTATCCAATACCATACCAAGATATTTATAGTTTGTAACTAATTGTATTGGCTCCCCATTAATTGATGTAGGGTGAAATGTATTTTTCTCTCTAAAATCAATAACCATCTCTTTTATTTTTGAAGTATTCAATGGAAGATTTGATTTATCAAAGTCCAAAACACACCAATGCTCTTCCTCTTATGAACAAAGAAGGCTGTGAAAATATATATGCATCGTTAAAAAATTATAAAAATCTAACCTTTCATTGGAGAATAAGAATTTTAAATGGGTGAGAAATCTCATTATGAAATAAATGTTTTCTCTAATACACACTGCTTACAATTAATCATACCCTTTTATTACATACTTTTTGCAACCTCCTTTTCCCAAGATAATGGCTCATGATCTTCTTCTGTTATGCCTGATGATTTTGGAGAACACCTTACAAGAGATCAGAGACCATTTTTGTGTTGATTTTGATGTTTGTTTTTGTATTATTGTCCTGTTGGAAGATCCAACCATGAAAACTTTTTATCCCTGTGTGCACAAAACCCATCTTAAGTGTTTGCTGCCAAAAAGCTCTTTTTTTTTGTTTGTTTTTTTGTTTCATATGACCATAGAATGTTTGAAAAGTAACCGACACTACTGGAACTTTAAATGGGATGGGTTCTATGGTCAGATGAAAAAAACAAAAAACAACAAAAAAAAGCTTTTTGGTAGCAAACACTTAAGATGGGTTTGGTGCACACGGGGATAAAAAAGTACCCCATGTGTACAATGAAATGTACTGCTGGAGCATTAATGTTGTGGGCCTATTTTTCTGCTGGAGGTCCTGCACATCTTGTTCAGATACATGGCATCATGGATTCTATCAAATACCAACAGATAAAAAAAAATCAAAACCTGACTGTCCCTGTTAGAAATCTTATAATGGGATATGGTTAGATCATCAGGACAATGATCCAAAACAAACATCAAAACCAACACAAAAATGGGTCACTGAGAACAAAATGAAGCTTCTGCCTTGGCCGTCCCAGTTCCCTGACCTGAACCCTATAGAAAATGAGTGGGGTGAACTGAAGAGAAGAAGCACCAACATGGAGCTGGGAATCTGAAGGATCTGGAGAGATTCTGTATGGAGGAATGGTCTCTGATCTCTTGTCAGGTGTTCTCCAAAATCATCAGGCATTATAGAAGAAGACTCAGAGCTGTTATCTTGGCAAAGGGAGGTTGCAAATAGTATTGAATAAAAGGGTATGATTAATTGTGTATTAGAGAAAAACGTGTATTCCATAATGAGATTTTCCCCCATTTAAAATTATTATTCTTAAATGAAAGGTTAAATTTTTAAACTAAAAGATAAAAACAAATTAACAATGTAGATTTATTTTCACAGCCTTCTTTGATCATATTTACCAAGGAATGATTTTGGGTTTAACTATATACAGTATATCTATGTGTTTAATATTAGTAGACCCCTCACATTATCACTAGGGGGTACTATTTCATCATCCCTCCATCTTGTGTAGCACTACATAAATGTAAATGCAAAAACAAGCCTGTGTATTTATTTATACTCAGGATTTGTGAAGTCTGATGGTAAGTATGATCAAGTTGGTTGTGACAAATAGCACACATTCCTTAAGCATTAACAGACAGTTCACATTTGAAAATATCTACAGTGCACCACAGAACAAACATATCATAGCACAAATGTGCTGCATAAACATTTTCATGTGCCATGCTCTTTCTCTTTTAGTTTTGACATAGAACCACAGTTGCTGATTTCAATATGGCACAGTTACGTATGACTGAGAAGGGCTGGTGATTTGGATGAAGCATGCTTGACTAGACAAAAACTATAGCAAGTGCACAGATAGAGCAAACATTATGTAAATGGCTGACTTTTTGACCAGTCATTGGGTGGCTGTGCCGTTTTGGCAGTTAATATGAGTGCAAAATACAATCCCATTCAATTACGGTAATGTGCTCAGCAGTAACCTACATTTTAAAATTGGAGATGAGTTCTGCTTATGGGAGATTATAGTAGCCCTTTTCCCATTGCATACAATAATGCCTGTTTGAGGAACAGCCATTTTAGCACATCAGGATCCATAGTTCCTCTTTTGAGGAAACCTTAGCTGTTTTAGCACATGAGTAGGACTTCTTTAGAGGAACGACGTGTTGGAAAATGGCTTGTGTTTACCAGTAGGCCTTGACTGAATTAGTAACAAAATAATCTCTTATTCTAGCTGAATATTTAAAGGTTTGCATTTGAATCACATTTAAATACAAACTTATTTGTATTTTAGCATGGTAAGGCTCACTGCACTCTTAAAAATAAAGGTTCCAAAAGGAGGTTCTCACAATGCAATAGAAGAACCATTTTGGGTTCGCCAAAGAACCTCAATGAAAAGAACTGTTTTTTTTCTTTTTCTGTTTTTTCTAACATTTTAATAATCTAAAGTAACTTTTTTCCAAAATAAAGTTCCATGGATGTTAAAGTTCTCCATGGAACCATCAATGGCAATAAAGAACCTTTATTTTCAGTCACCACATTACAGATATATTATACAGAAAGTATTACATTGAAACTGTATGCATTCATATTAGTAATGCTAACTCAACAGATGCCATAACATAGCCTATTTTTATGTCTCTGGTAATAAAAACATTGTTTTTGCAAAATAGC
Source organism: Megalobrama amblycephala (assembly GCF_018812025.1). NCBI lineage: Eukaryota > Metazoa > Chordata > Actinopteri > Cypriniformes > Xenocyprididae > Megalobrama > Megalobrama amblycephala. Next base: position 18,872,960 of record NC_063053.1, on the reverse strand, counting down.
CCGATTTAGGAAACACGTTTGTGCTAGTAAGACCTGCATTTCCTAATTTACTCATGGGCATTAAAAGGCACAAGCTTTGTGACCTGATCTGTATCACACAGTTGGAGCAAACAGCTGAAGTGTTCAAAAAACAGCGTTCATGGCGTCCACAACATGAGCATCAGATAACCGGGCAACCAATGAAACTGGTAGGGCAGGATGGCATCCTTTCAGCCTCGCCCAATTGCATCATTTTAAACGAATTCAGTCGCTTAGACACGCAAAAAATTATTCACTCGACGGGAGAACCTTCCTGCTCTCATCAATCAAATTGCGATAATTCTTTATGGTTGCACTGCAAACAAGGTAAGCGCGTAGCAGTATCAGCGTTTATTTCAGCGCGTGCCTTTTTTGTGACAGAAGTCACACCCATTTTGTGCAGAATATAATATGTATTCGTTGTATGCGCCGTTCAATGGCTTTGTCTTTTAAAATAATAATAATTGAAATGGTAGATGGCTCGTCTCTGCCGACGGTCATGAAAATATAATCGACTCGTTCTCTTTACAGGAGACTAAAACGAGAATGAAAGCAATGGCCGAAACGACGACGACGACGGATGATGTTTATGATGATGCTTACGAGGAGAAACCGGGCCCGAGACCTCCACTTCAAATCGTATGGAGAAACGTTATATTAATGTCTCTTCTGCACCTAGGAGCTCTTTATGGACTGACGATTCTTCCATCTGTCTCTTTCTTAACGCTCATATGGAGTGAGTATGTTGCGCTTATTGTGAACTGACTGGGTTTTTTTTAGGTTTGTAATAGCAACCTGTGTTTATTGCGTTTCTATTTTTATGGCCTAATGGTAATGTATAGAGAGACTGGGGGATGTTGTAATATCTGTAACTCCGTGTTTTATTCATCTCAGGCCTATTTATAATATTCCTGTCTTTGTTTGCTAAAAAAAAAAAAAAAAAAAAAAAAAAAAATCTACTATTTATCTCTAAATTCTTTAAACTAATGCAAAGTTATTGCTATTGTTACGACCTACAGCCTACCTGGGTGATTTGTAACACTAATAGCAAATATGGATATATGCATTAATTTATTGTGATACAAATACTAACATAAGCACTTGTAAATTTTTAATATGCCATCACCACCCCACCATAACGCTCATTAAAACATACAGTAAATATTTAATTCAGAACTGTGAATAAAATTGGAAACAAATTTAATAAAATCCAATAAAATGTTGGTTATTTTCACAGTTGTGTTCAGTGAAAGTCTATTTTGCGCAATCCTGCGTACAGTATAAGTGCATTGGAAATATATTGATATATTAGTGTGGATTTTATGTCAAATTAAACAGAAAAATCTGCTGATCTCAGTTCTGTCATTTAACATCCATGATCGCAAATCAAATGATAAATCAGACATGAAATCATACTTTCTTAGCTCAGAATAGTCCTGTAAATCTTTTATGTTTTTATACATCCTTACAATGTCTGCTGTCACCTTAGGAGGCTGGTGGTCATGTATAATAGTGATTTAACCGCTATAGCTCATGCATAATTGATTAAAATGAAAACACTCCCTGGTTTTTCTTTCTTTTTGTTGCAAGCAGATGAATTTCTTCTGATACAGGTTTAAAGTTGTGATTATTATAATCAGATATTATCATTAATGTGCCATTTTCCATATGTCAAATATGTCAGGCCACTTTTTCTCAGCTAAATTTATTTTGTAGAACAACGTTAAAAACATTTTGTAAGTGTGCTTGAGTGATAGCGAGACAGTCCCGTGAATAACTTGAAATCCTACCAAAATCTAAACTGGGCTGCACTGTTGTGTACATTTTTGGAATCACAGCACTGCATATTATTGCTCCCTGTTGAACAAAGAACAATTGCTGTTGAAATAGGCCCTCCATTGTAAATTGAGCAGGGTCATAACAGTGTGCCCTTCTTCACAGTCTGTAGCCTGTTATCCCACATCCCTAGCAGCCTGGTCTGACAACACACAGCGAGACATTCTGTCCTCTCATAGAACGAATCAAGGGCGCACACACCGTTACCCACTATAGAAGCTGTGTGTAGTTCAGGCTAATTTGTTTTTAAACATTCTGTTCTGTTTTCTCTCTTAATGTGACAGCGGGAGTGTGTTTCATGGTAAGTGCTCTTGGAATAACCGCCGGCGCCCATCGCCTTTGGAGCCACAGGTCCTACAAAGCCTCATTGCCATTACGAATCTTCCTAGCGGTTGCAAACTCTATGGCTTTTCAGGTAAAACATATTTAAGTGGATGAAACAATTTTCCATATTAACTTATGCAATGTGAATGCAGCTCAGATGGACGTGATAGGGCGTAGTGGTTAAAGATCTGGGCTAATAGGTTCAAACGCCACAAGAGCCGAATGATCAGCATTGTGCCCTTTGAGCAAAGCAATTAAAGGGTTAGTTAGTTCACCCAAAAATGAAAATAATGTCATTAATTACTCACCCTCGTGTCGTTCTAAACCCGTAAGGCCTTCATTCATCTTCAGAACACAAATTAAGATATTTTTGATTAAATCCAATGGCTCAGTGAGGCCTGCATTCACAGCAATGACACTTCCTCTCTCAAGATCCATCAAGGTACTGAAAACATATTTAAAACAGTTCATGCGAGTTCAGTAGTTCTACCTTAATATTATAAAGCGACGAGTATACTTTTTGTGTGCCAAAAAAAAAAAAAAAAAACTTTTCAACAATATAGTGATGGGCCGATTTCAAAACACTGCTTCGGAGCTTTACGTCTCTCCTATCAAACAGTTAAACTGCTGAAATCACGTGACTTTGGCGCTCTGAGTCACTGATTCGATTCGCAAAGCTCCGAAGCAGTGTTTTGAAATCAGCCCATCACTATATTGTTGAAAAGTCGTTATTTAGTTTTTTTGGCACACAAAAATATTCTCGTCACGTTATAATATTAAGGTAGAACTACTGAACTCACATGAACTGATTTAAATATGTTTTTAATACCTTTATGGATCTTGAGAGAGTACGTGTCATTGCTGTGAATGCAGGCCTCACTGAGCCATCAGATTTAATAAAAAATATCTTAATTTGTGTTCTGAAGATGAATGAAGGTCTGACGGGTGTGAAACGACATGAGGGTGAGTAATAAATGACATTATTTTCATTTTTGGGTGAACTAACCCTTTAACCCCAGGGCGTTCACCTTATTACAGGGAGATGTCCCTGTAATAAGTGTACTGTAAGTCACTTTGGATAAAAGCATCTGCCAAATGATTACTTATACTTGCTGAATAGATTTGTTATTCTTTTTGCAGCTTTCATTCACTTTTACTCCACTGATGTGTATATATCCTTTTAGAATGATATCTACGAATGGGCCAGAGATCATCGTGTCCACCACAAGTTTTCCGAGACTGATGCGGACCCACACAATGCCCACAGAGGATTCTTCTTCGCTCACATCGGCTGGCTGCTGGTCCGCAAACACCCAGAAGTTATTGAAAAAGGACGCAAGCTGGAGCTCACTGACCTTAAAGCAGACGGGGTTGTAATGTTTCAGAGGAGGTCAGTAAGAAAATGTGACAGTTCCGATTCAGTTTTATAAATCTTCTCACCTATACTAAAGTTCAAAAGTTTGGGGTTAAGAAATTAGTACTTTTTTCCTGGAAGGACGAATTGAATTGATCAAAAGTGACAGTAAAAACCTTTACAATGTGACAAAAGGTTTATATTTCAAATTAATGCTGTTCTATCAAACTTTCTATTCATCAAAGCATTTTGATAAAAAATTTATGATAATGATAAGAAATGTTTCTTGAGCAGCAAATCAGCATATTAGAATGATTTCTGAAGCATCATGTGACACTGAAGACTGGAGTAAATTCAGCTTTGCTATCACAGGAATAAATTACATTTTAAAATATAATACAATAGAAAAAAAAAATTCTCAATTACTGTTTTAATGTATTTTTGATCCAATAAATGCAGCCTTCCTACCAACCTCAAACTTTTGAACATATTATCACTGAAAAAAGTATGAATGCATTCTTCATAAAATGTTTTCCTCTTTAAAACTAACATATAATTTATTGTTGCTTTATATTGGCTATTAAAAATCTTTTGATTTAAATATTTGGATAAACTCAAAACTGATTCACTTGATCAACAGTATATCTGATACAATAGCGCTGAATAATTTAAACAGCGTTTACTAGATGAAAACTTGTGAATGTACAAGACAGGAAATACTTTGATCCAATGAATCTTTGGATGAGCTAAAACATTTTTATTTTTTTAGTTAAAATATTCATTACACCTCTGTGACCCTGTCATTAGGAGCGCCTATCTGAACCAGGCCCTGTATTTGGCTCTAGCTAGTGTAGAATAATCACAATCCCTTCCCATGACTTTGAATGACGTCCAACAAAAGTGCTGAGCTTTTTGATAAGGGTTTAAGAACGTGTTCTTTCATAGAATTGCCTGATCAGATAGTGGGAGAACAGCTTGTTAGTCAGCATTTCAAACTGCGTGTTGTGGTCCAGCTGAGGTTTAACAGCTGTTGTTAATTCAGATAATCTGTGACATACAATAGAAGTACAGCAGTCGGAATGTTTGTTTTGAATATCTTACATTTTTCTGTCCATAGGCATTACAAGTTATCTGTGGTGGTGATGTGTTTTCTTATCCCCACGTTTGTACCTTGGTACTTTTGGGAAGAGAGTCTCTTGACCGGTTACTTTGTCCCTTGCCTGTTGAGATACACTGTGGTCCTTAATGCGACCTGGCTGGTCAACAGTGCAGCTCACATGTGGGGAATGAGGCCCTATGACATCACCATCAATCCCAGAGAGAATAAGTTTGTTGCCTTTAGTGCCATTGGTAAGAACAATGTCTTTTTTTCTTTTCCAGCTTAATATTTATTAATTCATAATTTATTAATTAATAACTATAAAAAAATAAAATAAATTAAATCATCTTTTTTGCACACACACACACACACACACACACACATATATATATATATATATATATACACATACATATATATACAGTCAAACCAAAATTTATTCGGACACCTTGAACATTTCATTCATTAATACAGTTTATTCACTATAGTTTAAAAAAATGGTAATAAAATATGACAAGATCTCAGAGTTAAACTGTGTCAGAAAAAAATTGTCTTAATTATGTCAGATAACACTTAAGCAAAGCATGGTCAAGTCAAAGTGTCTTGATAATTTTTGGTCCTAAATTTTTATTAGTTTTACTGGTAGTCCACTGTATGAAGAATTTTTGGGTATAATATGTCACAGTTGAGTTTACTTTATTTTACTATCCTCACTTACATAAATGAACTATAGTGTCCTGCACCCACTAGTAAAATTTTGTTTTCACTAGTATGATTTTGGTTTGACTATATATATATATATATATATATATATATATATATATATATATATATATATATATATATATATATATATACATGTTTGTGTGTATGTAAAAGTATGGAAGCAGATAAATTGCTCTGTGTATTTTAAAATAAAATATTAATAGTATATATTAAATAATATAAATATTATTAAAGCTATACAAACACATTTATCACACAAAAAAGTACAGGATATTGCACTTGAATGCACAAGTAAACCAAAAAGAGCAATATTATGTAACATTCAAAGTTTGGGGTCAGTAATATCTCTTTTAAAGAAGTCTCCTAAGCTCACCAAGGCTTCTTTTATTTACTCAGAATTACAGTAAAAGCTGTAATATTGTGAAATATTGCAAATTAAAACAACTGTTTTCTATTTTAATACATTTTAAAATGTAATTTATTCCTGTGATGGCAAAGCTGATTTTTCAGCAGCCATTGCTCTAGTCTTCAGTGTCACATGATCAATGTTACTTTTAAAAGTAATGCATTACAATATTACGTTACTCCCTAAAAAGTAACTAATTGTGTTATTTAGTTACTTTTTATGGAAAGTAATGCATTATGTTACCTTTGCGTTACTTTTTCTCACCTGGGCTGGACTTGCTTGTTTGTTTTTTAATAATAATAATAAAAAAAAAGTTTTATGTTTGGCAGATGTAAAGGTCCTTTCACACCAGAAGTGAAATGAATAAGCCTCCGACTGAAGGAAATGCAAATTCATGCCTAGAGTAGAGGTCAATAAACTGGAAAACAAAGTAACTTACATTACTTGAAAAAGTAACGCAGATATTTTGTTGTCAATTTAAAAGTAATGTAGTACTTTACTCATTACTTTAAAAAAGTAATTTAATTACATAACTCAAGTTACTTGTAATGCGTTACCCTCAATACTGCACATGATCCTTCAGAAATCATTCATATATGCTGATTTGGTGCTCAGAAAAACGTTTCTTATTATTATCAATGTTAAAAACAGTTGTGCTGCTTAATATTTTTGTGGAAACCACAAATTTTTCTTGATGAATGGAAAGAAGGGGCATTTATTTGAAATAAACTTACTTTATATGTACTGATTGGAATATATATAAATTTTTATATATGCAATTTAATTTCAGGTGAAGGATTTCACAACTATCATCACACATTCCCCCATGATTATGCTACAAGTGAGTTTGGCAGTCGGCTGAATCTGACCAAAGCGTTTATCGATCTCATGTGCTTCTTTGGACTGGCCAAGGATTGCAGGAGGGTAACTCGTGAGACCATCTTGGCCCGTGTTCAACGCACCGGTGATGGCAGCCACAAAAGTGGTTGATTTGATCAGTACATACCAGAAACAAACAAACAAACAAAAAAAAGTTATAAGCCAACATATACAAAAGCATTTCTTAGTGTGCAATGAAGATTGATCTGTATACACTCTCATATGAAATAAGAATCTCTAGAGTGTGTTGGACTAATATGTGTTCTTAAGAATTCTTTCCTTTTCATGACTGTGGGGGATTATTTTCAGAGATGGTAAAGGCCATAGATTGGGAGTAATGTCTCATGATTGATAATTATGTCTCAGTCTGCCTCAAGAGGCAAGAGATGGTACTTCACTAGTTAAACATCCATGTGCCTCATTACAGCCCTCTCTCATGAATAGTTTTATCTGGCTAAGCACTTATGGTTCTGATTTAAAAAAATATCATTCCAGAGCTGTAAAATGCAATGCAAGCTGTAAAATTAAGATGACATGCCATTAATATACTGGCACTACATTTTCTTAGGTGATAAAATCTGATTTCCATTTGAAACTGAAATAATTTTAATGACCACTGAAAGATTAATTTACAGATCAGTATAAGTAGTAAAATATAAGACTGTGCCACAGAAATGTCCATGGGAAAATCGTTCTCGATTCATTTAAAATTGATGATTGCGATTAGTTCTGTTTAGAGTAATTTTGTTAGTATTGACAGAAGACCTATACATGGAAATACATCTTCTGTCATTACTGATCATATTTTTTTTCACATTATTATTATTATTATTATTATTTAAATAAATTATTCTACATGCCATTGCAAATGTCAAATCAGTGGTGCTTATAATGAGGAATTTCCTCAAGTGAAATGAGCAATTCATCAGAAATTTGTATTTCATTTTCCATATTGCATAGCTCTTTATCTGGTTTCCTTGGACAATTGGTGCTGTAAAAGAGCACCTGTGGTGCCCAGGTATATGGTGACCTCTTTTCTAATTAAATACATCGAAGCATCAAAGGACTATTTCAAGTATTTTGAAAAATATTTAACCAAAAAATTTTTTTGAAAGAAATGTATCTGTTGGGGTAAATGTATTAAGGTGTACATTTATTCTAGCAGATTTATTACAGGACATTTATTTGTCCTCGTTATGTAATCCGAGGATTGGAATATTTAATTCATCAGATAGTACCTTGCCCTTTGCCTTATAGATTTTGGGTTAGACTCAAAATTGAAAATGCAAAAATGATGTATAGCATCAGAAGAATTGTTACAAACTTATGAAGTTTTAAATCAGATGTATAATTCGGGATGGGCTCTTTTCTCGGCTCTTCTTTGATGAATGAATGACAACCTGTAGCTCCCTACAAATATTCCTTCACACAAATGTTTGATAGGTTGTTAGTGGTATTCATTTCTCCAAATATAAGAAAAAATATTCTCACCAAATGCTATATATTTAAAACATACACCCATGTTTAGGAAGGAGACACAAATTGACACTATGTTTTACAGCTTAATTATTTATACAGTGTTGACCTTTGATGTCTGGGAGCCTTAATGGGCACATTTTCAAGGAATGTTGTTTCATGTACCATAAACCAAAATTTCTATAAGTGGGAGAGTTTTGCGAGTTGTACCGTGAGTTTTGTTATGAATCAATATTAATCTTTTCTTAATTGAATAAAATGTGTGTATATCTGAAAATGTAGTCTCAACAGATCTTTTGTGGTGCCAACCAGTGTATATTCATAAATGTGTGAGACCACCATGTCATTTTTAAAGCAAAATTTAATGCAGCTTGTTCGGTGTGATTCATTTCTATGAATTAAACGTTCACGCGAGCGCGAAAATGTCTGCATGTAGCGATGCGTAAACTTCGTAAAACACGTTTTTGAACATAAAATAATGATTTTCTGTGGAACCTTAAATTACACAAAAAATAGCCTATTGAAATGTAAACCTGAAAACTGAGTTACTAAACCTGTTGGTTGGTAGTTTTATTTATAGTTAATCTATGAAAAAAAAAAAGCAAAAACTTTTGCGAGCACATGCTAAAGCCATTAAATAAATGTTACGTAAGATTTTAGGTAAAACGTCCATTTGCGCATTATTTTACAATCATGAATTGGCCCATATATATTTTGTGTTTAACGTTTTGGGGGACGTTTTATTTTAAGACCGTAGGCTATTATCTACTCGCATTCAAATAGACCAAACAGCGGATTTAGAAATGAATTTTCTTTTTATAGTGGCAAATTCGCTTTACTTCATACTCATGAAAGCCTTTTAAAGCCTAATCCAAAAACATCCCTCTGGAATCTCCCAAATAACTTTCCTAATCCTAATTTGCACACGAGAAGATACGCGAACGTCAAAGAAGCAGAACCTAAAGGTCACGAAGCGTCATATAAGGACTAAACTGAGAGAAACGCTAAAATAACACTTTAAAAACAGCCACGAAGTCCTCCTGAAAACGCAAACAATCGGATCGATTATCCTCCTTATCTATCCCAGTTGTTTATTTGAATCTTTAAATTAAACTCCTCGCGCCAGTGGATTCCTTCAGCAATGTGCCGTTTTGAAACGTAATGATTAGGCTATATAAACTTTAAACTTTTTATTTTTTACTTTCAACTATTTAACTTAAATTCAATTTATCAGCCTTTCTGCGCATTTAACCGGATTTCAGCGGATCTAAACTAAATCTATTCATAAACTGAATTTAACATGCTTATAAGCCTATAAATTCCTCTGAACGCCACAAATAACATTCGTCGTTTGATCCAGTAGATAATGTCAGTAATCCCTGCGCGTTATCAGCCACTACTGTATCAGCTCCTTTCATGCTGCTCTTGAAATTGAGTTTTAAGGCACAACCTTAGAGATGCCATCCTGATTTCATATTAATTCACTCCAACTGTTAGCACACAGGGAGCTCTTCCCAGCTATTTGTCCTGGAGGAGCCCAGGGTGCCCTTTTGATCATTTCAATCTCTCTCTGGTACAATAGTTCTGATTGGCTGAACGAGTAAGAAAAGGGAAAATCTTTAATTAAGCAGATAATCTCTTGTTGGGATGAGAGGAGCTCCATTTCAGAACCCCCTTGGCTCACACATGAGACCCCCAGCCTCTGAATTCTGGATGTAGGTTATATAGAGCTCTTGCAGACCCCTCTGCTTTCCAAGGTGAAGAAAAGTCTGCCGGTCCTCTCTCTCAGGATGTTCATGCATTTGGAGTTTTATTATTACGCTTTCATCCTGATGGCTCACATGAAGTCTTGCTGCAGTTGGTGAGTTCCGCGTTTTATCTTCTTTTAGGCGGGCGATTCTGATTAATTTAACCTATAAGTGTATTTATCGACCGTTTATATCTCTTGATTAAAACAAAATCGAGGTGGAACAGACACTTCAACTGATTGGTTTTCTGTTATGTTCCGCGATAAAGATGCTTTGAGCCTCGCTTCGTTGGTTAGCATGAGGAGAAGCTTCAAGTTAGAACCTCTTTAACTTACGTTGTGATATGTGTGTGTGTATAATATATATATATATACACACACTGCACAAATCTCACTTTAAGTAACTACGCCTTTCGCCTCAAACTCCTAATTGCTGCTTATTAATAGTTAGTGAGGTAGTTTAGATATTGGGTAATAAGGGATGTATATGGTCATGTAGAATAAAGTATTAATATGTGCTTTATACGTCTAAAGTATTAATATGTGCTTTATACGTACTAATAAACAGCTAATATCCTAATATGTCTATGCTAATAAGAAACAAGTTAATAGTGAGAATTGGACCCTAGACTAAAGTGTTACCACAATTTCCAAATGTATTTTTAAGATCAGTAGCCTATTTGTAATTAAATAAACGTATTTAAAAATGTTTAAAAATGATGTTTTATCAATGTGAAGCCTTACTTGTAATTTCAAAGGGAACATATACAAGTTATGGGTCAGCTGACTTAATAGGCTGCTCTATCTTCCAGGTCAGTGAATAATTTCCTGATGACTGGCCCAAAGGTAAGCCAACATCTTTTGATCTGCTTTGCTGATCTTCATCAGGAGAGAGAAACTTCAAAAAGTCAAAATCATTTATGGATTTAGTTAATGTTTGACGGTGACCCTGTGATCACAATGCAAGCAAGTGGCAAATTAAAAGATTCACACATCACAGGTGCTGTATTTCTTGAACACGCATCTATGTGGATTAGGTATTGCTTGCTGCTTGGGGTGGACTGGACCATATAGCTTTCACACACTTCAGCTCATACACAATGTGAAGTTGTGAGGACGTTTACTGAGTGGCAAGGGAAGGGGCCTTTGGTGGGTGGTCATCATTAGCAACCCAGCCGCCCGTGAGAGCACTTGTGGTGCTGTCTCTTCTAAACCACTTGAGACATATTAGATTGTATAAACCACAGTTTCACAGCCACATAGACCCTTTTTGTTTACTTTTTGTGTGCATTTCTGATCAATCTCTGAGTTTGTACCATAGTGGAACTACAAGATTTTTTTATTTTTTTTTAACCCTACTCTGGTGTTGTTTTGGTGCTATTTTTTTTTTTTTTAAAACATATCATTTAAAAAATGAATATACAGCAAACATGCATTTTAGACCCCTGTGAACCATAGGGAAATATTTACATTTAATATGTAGGCTAATATATTTAAAACTTTACTATAATTTCTAAAATTAGTATTATAGACATAATGAGGCCATTTTCATGCTTTTTACATTTTTAGGTAACACTTTATAATAAGGCCTCATTTGTTAACATTAGTTAATGTAAATATATTTTTACTGCATTTATTATTTGTTAATGTTATTTAATAAATTGTTTGTTCATGTTAGTTCACAGTGCATTAACTAACGTTAACAGATACAGCTTTAGATTTTAATGATGTATTAGCAAATGTAAAAATTAACATGAACTAAGATTAATAAATGCTGTAGTAGAGTTAGTTCATGTTAACTAATGAAGTTAGCTTATGTTATCAAATTTTAACTATTGTAAAGTGTTACCTAAAAACTTAAAAGAACGAAAATGACTCCATTATCTATAATAATATTTTTTTTTTCAAATTATATTAAAGTTTTAAATAAATATTAAATGTAAATATTTCACTATTGTTCCACAGCAACTTTTAAATACCATAATTTAATCAATTAACATACAGGTGCATTTATATATGAATTGTGCGTGCTGAGAATTAACAACAAAAAAAAAAAAAAAGAGTATCATTAGTTTTAGTCACAGTTTTTTGTAACCACTTCATAGTGAGAGTGTATTTCATCCCAAATCTTTTGGTGTGGTTTGCATTGTTTCAGGCCTACTTGATCTACTCCAGCAGTGTGGCCGCAGGAGCTCAAAGTGGGATTGAAGAGTGCAAGTATCAGTTTGCGTGGGACCGCTGGAACTGCCCGGAGAGGGCTCTTCAACTCTCCACCCACAGTGGACTCAGAAGCGGTGAGAACTATGACCTCTGTTGATGATGTTTTATATATTTTGTGCTTTCAGATCTCTAAAGATGCACACATTTTAATAGAATAAAAGTGTAAGAGTGTGTGTTATGTACACTGTGTGTTTAGTGACTTAAAGCCCGTCTGTATCAATCACAGAAACAGCTCTTAAAACAAACACAGTGATCCTGTTTAAACCACAGAGAAGCATCTCCCAAAGTTGATGTGCCTGAAAACACTGCATTCTTGAGTCAATTAAACCTGGTCTGTTAATAGGCAAGTAGAAAAGCCACCAAGGGGATATTGTGCATCAGAATGAGTGAGTGAAATGGACGCCCTCTCAAGTCAAAGGGTGCGGGTCAAAGGTTTGCTTCAGACTCCTTTCATTAGGCATTCCTTAAGTGCCAAAGAGGGGACCTGTCGCAGTCCAGTGCCGACCCCGGACCAACAATACATGTATATGAGAGTAGACCAACAGCGCTACTCTCTGTTTGATGCAGGGGAAATAAGAGTCAAAAGCCATCCCTACTGAGATGGATGCTGGGCATTTGTAAATCGTGATTTTTTTAGGATGTTAGTAAAAGTTACATGCACTAGTATTTTACCAGCATACATAGAACACGATATTTCATAGACCAGATAAATAAAATGACATTCATTTCAATGTTTTTTCTAATCACAGCAAACAGAGAAACAGCGTTTTTCCATGCCATCAGCTCTGCTGGAGTCATGTACACCCTCACCAGGAACTGCAGCCTCGGTGACTTTGACAACTGCGGATGTGATGACACCAGGAATGGCCAGCGAGGTGATAAATTAAATCTTGACTTAGATGAAAAGTCAAGTAACATTAAGGGAATATCACTTACTAGCCTTTTTTATGTAAAGTTATATTCAGTTTTACAACTTTGTTCCCATGAAAATCTAACGGCTAAATCCCTAAACAACCCTAGGAATGATGAGAACAACATTACAGCTCAGATAAAACACAAGTTTTAACAGAAGAATTCATGTAAGTGCTTTTGTATATACACTACCGTTCAAAGGTTTGGGTTAGTAGGCTTCTCTTATGCTCACTAAGGCTGCATCTATTTGATAAAAAGATAAATAAATGTAAAATATGAATATAAATCTAAACTGTTTTCTATTGTCATTTTAAAATGTAATTTATTCTGGTCTTCAGTGTCACATGATCCTTCAGAAATCATTCTAATATGCTGATTTAGTGCACAAGAAGCATTTTTCTTAATAAGAATATATTATATAAAAGACATGCTGTTTAATATTTTTGTGGAAACCAAGATATATCTTTTTCAGGATTCTTTGATGAATATAAATTTCACAAGAACAGCATTTATTTGAAATAGAAATACTTTGTAACATTTTAATTGTCTTTACTGTCACTTTTCAACAATTTAATTTAATGCATAATTGCTGAATAAAAGTATTGATTTCTGTTAAAAGAAAAATCTTACTGACCCCAAACTTTTGAACAGAAGTGTATAAATATAGCTAATAATATAATTTGCTCTTCAATTCTCCAATAATCGGCCCCGTGCATTTACATCCACTGTAAGTGCCTGATCATAAACTCAATATTGTCTTTTTTTTAAGGAAAAGGACGGACAACTGAAAATAATTTGATGTGGTTATCAATATTGTGCCATTAATGCAGAAAAGTAATTTCAATAAAAGTAGAAATTTTTAATTTAGCCTAGCAAAAACATCATTCTGCTGTCATCTCAGGTGGTCAGGGATGGCTATGGGGAGGCTGCAGCGATAATGTCGGATTCGGAGAGGCGATCTCCAAGCAGTTCGTGGATGCGCTGGAAACCGGACAGGACGCACGAGCCGCCATGAACCTGCATAACAACGAAGTAGGACGCAAGGTAAATGAAGTCATCTGTGCTGGTTGGGGCCTAAAATTCAGGCATGTCCGCTGGCCACCAACAGCTTGCAAAGTGGCTTTTGAATCATTTTTCAGTGCTTCTAATGATAGCTTACCACCCAAGAGTTTCATTCACGGCCCCATAAGCAAGGTGCCACTCGTTCTCCCAATAGAGTGTGCGCTGTACCAGAAGGGCCTATTTACAGCCTGTGAATGTCCTTTATGACGAGGCCTTAACTTGAGATTCTTGGGATCAGTGGTGCAAACTTAATTAGACGACCTAGGGGTCCGCACATTGCAAAGGTTCTGTATTCTGTTGCTTCCCAAATAAGTGTTTAGTTTTATTCTTGCAATAAGGATCTTACATTTATGTTGGTCTTTGTTGTACTTGAGAGAGCCACGGGGATCACAGCCATGTGGCTCAAGTGCTCTTTGTTTATCCTGTCTGTGCCCCGTCTGCAGGTTTTGTCAATTCATTGGCACCTGGAGCATCATTGTAACTGAAAAAATGTGAAAGAATTCTTTTTCACTTCCTCCTCAATGGACTTGCCACTGGGTCTGCCTATGACAGAAAACATGTTGACAATGGCTATGCAAAATAAATACACCCCTTTCCTGCGCTTAACAATCTAGCTCGATGTGAAACCCTGATTCTGCGTCTTACGCCGAGTGAATGAGAAAAGAGGCGTTCCTTTTTAAAGGACAGCTGTTTGTTTCAGCCGAAGTCAGGAATTCTAGTACGACCACCAAGCGAAGAGAATACCCCAGACTTGAACCTTGAACCGCTTCCTCTTAACTCACAGTTTCCTTCTGCTTGTTTAAGTGGATGTATAGGGTGCCTACTAAAGAGCGCATTGTATATTTCGACTGATGAGTTCAATCCTAATTAGAATGTTTTGAAACATGAACATTTGCCTCCTAGAATGCATGAATGAGTGCGTTCTTTAACATGAGATCCTCTCTTCAACCAGGCAGTGAAAGGAACCATGCAGAGGACGTGCAAGTGCCATGGAGTGTCTGGCAGCTGCACCACTCAGACCTGCTGGCTGCAGTTGCCGGAGTTTCGAGAGGTGGGCAACTACCTAAAGGAGAAATATCACAGGGCCGTGAAGGTGGACCTGCTGCGGGGCGCGGGGAACAGCGCAGCCAGCCGCGGAGCGATCGCGGAGACCTTCAGCTCCATCTCGCGTAAAGAGCTGGTGCACTTGGAGGATTCCCCCGACTACTGCTTGGAGAACCGCACTCTGGGCTTGCCAGGCACGGAGGGCCGTGAGTGCTTGAGGAAGGGCAAGAATCTGAGCAAATGGGAGAAGCGTAGCTGCAAGCGGCTGTGCGGAGAGTGCGGTCTGGCTGTGGAGGAACGCAGGGCCGAGACGGTGTCTAGCTGCAACTGCAAGTTCCACTGGTGTTGTGCTGTAAAATGCGAGCAGTGCCGCAAAACTGTCACAAAGTACTACTGTGTGAAGAGGACCAAACGGGTCACGAACGATAGTGCCAGCCGCAGGAAAAGCTATCGGCTGAAGAAGAAGCACTAAATGTCCTGAACTGTTCGCTACGGCGGTCTAGAAGTTAAGCAGATGTTTTTGTCTCAGAATACACCCTGAGCTTGAATACATTTCATGAGCTCAAAGGTCCATCTGAATGCTTTAATGGACACCTAGATGTCCAGAGCTGATACTTTAAATGCATATTTGATCTGTATTATTTCACCTAAGCATTTCAAAATGACTCCTGTATACATTGTAAGATAGCACTGAACACCGCATCTAACCAATATATAGCACAATAGACTGTGAATAACCTTTTCATTCACCAACAGTGATGTACTTTGATGGATAATTTATTGGATTGATCATTTTTAAAGGAGTTTTGAATTCACGATTCGGGCCACTTCTCCAGCTGCCATCAGAATCATTTCTTGTCTGTTTTTAGCATTCTGATAATAGTTTTACCCTGATACTGTATATGAACTGTAAATAAGAGGAAGCACTTTGTATATTGTTAATTTATTGCACAGATACTATAGTGCTGTTTTTCTATGATAGTTTCTTTCTATGTGTTTTTTTTTTATTTTGCTTTCATAATTAAAATTATGTAATAGGTATCATCTTTTAATGTTTTCATTCATTTAGGTTAGATGAAAGCATCTGAATTAACTGAGCCACTTGTTGTTTGTGTAGTAAAACATCCTCTGCTAATTTCCTTTGCTCAGAAATAAATATGCTTCATAGTAATGATAATAATAATGACATTTTTAGCGTAAAAAATGAAAGATCCGTCCCACACATTGTAAAATTAAATTATTTACCGTAGACCGTTGGTCAAACCTAATGATTTCTTTGTCTTGGGCATATATAACCCTTTTCTTTCTGTATTCTTCAGCTTGATGTCACATAACCCTGGGGCAGAGAGACAATGAGAGAGAGCATTTAATTATAGTCTTCCTTCCTTCACGCCTCTCTCAATTTCTTCTTCACAAATGCCTTCTTTTCTGTCTTGGTAATCCTCAAAGCACTCCCAATGCTTTTGCGCTTGGATGTTTCTTTACTGTTTAAGACTAGTTTAATTAACTTTGTTGAGACAGAGGGAAAACATGAACCAAGTCGCCCCACAAATCATCTAGCATCTAATTTTGTATGCTAATCTCCTTTTTCATGCTGCCATCTCGGGAGAAAAAAAAAAAATGTTGGGAAAACTTCATGTAGCCTGTGTTGGGCTTCCTGTGGATGTTTTATTCCAGGCCCACCTATTTGGCTCTTTTCAGTCCTCTAGGGCCTTCCTTTGCTCGATTTAACAATGAATGGCGAGCTAATCAGCTCCCTCGGAAATGCACTGCTGCTGAAGACGCTAATCCCTCTCTCCTCCTCCTTCAATGGGCTGTCGCCTTCAAAAGGACTTTGGGAAAAGGCTTTGCATGGATTCACACTGTTTGCTGAATAGAAGTTAGTTCAAGTATTGTACCCAAACAAGTAGGGTTTATAAACAAATACTTGCCAGCTACCGTCCCATCTGCAAAAGTGCCAACCCTACAGTAAAACACAGTGACAAAACTGAGGCCCTTTAAAAGTTGACTAAAAAAACTAATTAAAAGTCTATTTATTGGTGATAGCTTTTTCTGATGCACTTCTCTTTGCTGTGGTTTCAATGAAGCACCTCATTGACATCTTATTTGTGAAAATCAAGATCAAAATAAAAACTCCCCTTGACACCTTGTTAATTATGAGTTGAAGCGAATTCCTCCTACAATTTACACCATGTAATTTGATAGGTTAGACAATAAGGGCAACTCACTGTTATAGAGCTATTAAATTGAAATGTGTATTTTGATATTCACATTCAAATTTCAATTTATCTTTAAATGAATTAAAGCAAAGTCAGAATAAAATAACCAAGGACTGGAAAATGTCCTTCAATGCAAGTGCTATGTAGTAAAACAAATGCCTACAGTATTTTATATGCTCTCTTTGTTCAGATTTGTCCCCTTAGAAAAGACATAAATTGAAGGCATATCATGAACTCAACTGTTCATCTTGTCAAGCTATGATATCAAATACAAAACAAGAAGTAGTAAATCTCAAAATTACCTAAGCTACGTGTCAAATTGGCCCCAAAGGCATGGTTGAAAAATCAAACCCCAGTTGATTCAACCTTAAACCCTACTGCTAAACTTCCGTTTTTTATTTGTTCTCATGAAAGCAGGGTCACGACTGGAAGGTTGGCCTTGCCATGGATGATTTGCAGTGGGGCATGAGTTTGAGGTGGCTGAGAGTGAGGTGACACACTGGAAGAGAACAAGATTAGACTTTGTCATGTTTGGCATGGACTATGTCATCTTGTTTGTCTGATACATATAAATTCATAGCAGAGATGTGCTCAGAAACAGTTGTATAATGTGTGCATTTATTGAGATATTATTAATAAAGATCTATTACACAAATATATTTTTTTTATTGGAATACAAGATTTTATGAAAAATTATTCCACTTATACAGTGTTATACTTTTTTTTCTTTTATTTTTTATATGTTCTGATATTATATGTATATATAGCAGTGTGACTTTTGGCCAAATACTCTCTCAGCTCATTTAAATGATGAAACAATCTACAGAAATTGGGAAAATTACATTTAATGGCTGTGAGAAACCTTGACTAATAGGATTTAAGACTTAAGACATCTGGGGGAAGAACACCAAGAGGTGGCTAAGGTCAGTATGGGTGTGAGTGTGGCGGTGGGTGGGAAAGCACTATTTGTCTTCTCCCTTTGACATTCCCCTAGTTTTATACACCAGTTGGTTCACATGACTTTCAGGTTAAAGGCTATACTCCAAAATCACAGCTAAAATATTTAAAGCTTTATCATGGCCAATCATTTGATTCCTATTCACAGGTGCCATCAACAGGTGCACTTTGAGAAATATTTGAGTTTAGCATAATAGTTCCATCTTCTGGTGAACTAATTGTTGCCAGTGACAAGATTGCTAGTTCACATAGGCCCTGTCCCAAATGGCACCCTAAACATTTGCGAGGTGCTTCTCAATACTCAAATTGATGCTTCCTTATTTCATCCCTCTTCCATCCTCCAGCCTGTGACCCAGAAACCAATCAAAGAAAGCTGTCTTGAAGGACATCTCAATTCTAATTGCACCACGAGGAGAGGAGGAATGAGGAGTGAGGAAGCCTTCAGAGGAGCTATGAGCGAAGATGCATAAGTGTATCCTTTGCGGAAGTCTTTCTTGTCGAAAAACCAAATGCACATGAATTCTCATCCACCTTCACATCGGTCACAATAATTTTTATTTATGTTTAATTATGTTTAACATCTTCTTTTATTATTATTTATTATGAATTTTTGAAATGACCAAACATAAGGGCATTTCCTTGAGCGCAGCTGATGTTGCTGAAGTGATGCTTGGGTGATCAAGAATGTTCCAAAATACCAATAATTTCCTTTGATTCCTCCGTCTTCATTTTCTTTCCTTGCATCCTTCCCTCACATCCTAAGGGGGTGGAGTTGAGAGGATAGGAACAAGACGTTGCATCAGTAGCTGAAGCTATGGGGAAACCTCTTTCTCCTGAAATACTGAAGCCCTATTGCATTGAGTGAGTAAAAATGACTGGCCAATGACGATCAAGCACTCTTTTGATGGGCGGAGCCATATGCTATATGACACTGTGCTGTGCCGTCATTGCTTTAGAATTGTTTGACTGAAAAGGTAGGTAACAAGATATTACCTTTAGAGAGCGGTTCTCTCGACATTGCGTCAGTAGCTGTAACATCCTATCGTGTTACAGGGACTACCCAGTGACAAAGCACAGAAAAATAGCAACAATAGAATCCAAACATCAGCATGTCAAAGACAGGCTATAACCCTATACTCACAATAACACTCAAGCCCAAGAGCAATACGTCACACTCCGGCTAGCGGACCTAGTGGAAACCACTAGAAATGCCACTGGTAAGAGCACAGGGACAGTGTCGGCACCATCAGCATCAGCCAACCGTAAACGTGCCCATATAAAGTCATGTAGTCAAGCATTGCTTTGAACAGGCATATATGAATATAGAAGCAGCAACAAATGCTGGCACTACACAACAGTACTCAGCAAATGCATAAAGAGATGGCATAAACATCACTGCACCATTAATCAGCATATTATATTTGCAAAGCAGCTCAGCGCATATAAGCACAGCTTGTCAGCTATACAAACTAGTCACAACCACTTCTCACTACGAAGGGGGCATATCCTAGGCATATGTGGGGAGCCACTGTCCACTTAGCTCCAATGCCCTTGCACAGATAATATAGCAAAAGAAGGGGTTTCAAGTTTATAAAAACTTGCAAATGTATTCTGAGTAGCCCAACATGCAGCCAAACAAATGTCCTGAATAGACATACCTTGTGCCCAATTCCACTAGGATGGCATGCCTCTAGTGGTGTGGGAAGTGTAAGCTAAAGCAATAACCTCATACAATTTTCACATTTTCATACAAACGAAAATGGCTGGATCGTTCAATATATATGCACAATGTGGGTACAGGACAAAGCATTTGTGGCCTCTGTTACTAACCGATTTGGGGCAAATGCCTGCAGAATTATAACTTGGACCATGAAAGCAATCGTAAGCACCTCAGGCACATAGCCATGCCTAACCACACAGACATCACCTCCGAACTTCAGACAAGCAGGGTTAACGGACAGAGCTTACAGGTCTCCCACACGCTTTCCACATGCTAAAGCTTGCAAGAGCACTGTCTTTAATGAGAGCACTCGCAGATGGGCAGAGCAAAGCAACTCAAATGGTGGTTAAGAGAGTGCCCTCAGAACTAATGGCAAGTCCCAAACAGGCATCATAGAAGGGCGAAGGGGGTTTAACTTAGAAGGGTGAAGGGGGTCTTGTTTCCTTCAAAAATCCCATCACTAACTTATGCCTCTCAAGCAAGCATTGGTCCATGAAATGATGCAATAGCAGCCACATACACTTTAAGTGTAGATGGCGAGTGCCCGCTATCTAAGCGGTCCTGCAAAAATTACAAAATGATCTACACTGGGTCCTCATTATGAGTCTCAGGTGGCAAACAGCAGAAGGGAAAAAACGCTGAGTTTGTGAAAGTACGAGGACCCAAAGCTAACCTGAAGGGTAGGACTTTGAACTGATAAGCCACACCCTCAAAGGCAAACCTCAGAAAGCACCTGTGATGAGGGGCTATCTGTATATGAAAATAAGCATCTTTTAGATCCACCAATATATACCACTCCCCAAGCTGAACATGCGTGAGGATCAGCTTTACCATGGCTATCCTGAAAGAGTTCTTTGGCAGAATGCGATTCAACAGTCTCAAGTCTAGAATTGGACACAGACCACCATCCTTTTTCGGTACCAGGAAATACTGACTGTGAAACCTGCTCTGCTTTAACTTAGAAGTGAATGTATCTCTGTCCAGAGCACCAGCTCCTCCTGGTCCTTCAAAGCAAGACAGCCTGCATGTGAACTGGAGTGTATAGACTTTTCCTATCTTATTCAGCACCCAAGGTGACACGGATGGCAGTGCACGGCATGCATTCGCAAACCGCTAAAAGGGTTGCAATGGCTCGTGTTCACTCGAGACGGCTCACTACTCTGGGGCGGGGAGCCGCTGTTGATTCCTAACTGAGTAGGAGACATATGGCTTATACTTGGCATATCGCTGGTGTGCACCTGGGGATTGCTTGCACTGTAAACTTAAGAAAGCACAGGACTTACAATCTGCATAGCACCGCTTAAGGGTAGGGACTTACATCGTCTGAGCATGGAGGAATGAGAGGAGGAAAAGAGCTCTGATAGTGAGGCATGTTTGTTTCTGTTTTTATTGCAATGTTTATTACAAGCAATAAAACAAAATTCAAACATTTAGCGCTGTCACCCACAACATGTAGGAGGACAGACGAACAGCCTTCTACCTCACACCACACTTGTCAGGAGAATGGCAGGTACTCTGTCGGCAGCTTGCTGGAGTGGGGTCCCATCTGCTTGGGGAAGCGCCTTGAAGTCTTGGGTCTCACTACTGAGGAACTTGAGGAAGCAGTGGCGCAATGAAGGCCTTCTCTATTATGTTGGCTGTAGTCCGACATGATTTGGAAGGCTGCTGAAGGGCAGAGGTGGGTCACAATGTCTTACTCAATGGCAGCAGCTTTTCATAGCACCAGCAGTCAGCTTCATTGAAAGATGAAAGAAAAGAGGTCTTTCTGGCATGGGTCCAGGGTGAGTGGAGGGTGTGCAATGACAGGGAGATCTCACCATGCACCTCCGGGAAGAAGGGTGCCAGTTTCTGGGGGGCAGCAGTTCGGCGGCCAGACTGCAGAAACCACTCATCCAGGCGGTTCTGTGATGGCTCCTTGGGAGCTAACCAATCCAGGCCTAGCTCCCCCACTGCTTTTTTGATGAACCTCAACAGCTCAGCATTGGCAGGTTGAGTGGCTGGTTGCTCACCTTGTTTTTAAAAGTGTCCTATTCCCTGAGCGAGCTGCAATACCAGTCGTCCTTCTCTGAGGCCGTTGTGGACATCGCATTATTGTCTGAGGCACCAAATGAGATCAGCTCGCGTGCTCTGTCGGAGGGGGAAAAGTCTTGTCCTCAGCATAGGGTTGTGGCACATGTGGGTGCCGGGTCAGTGCGAGGTGACTTCAAAAGCCTCCTGAGCGCGGCAGCCATTGCTTTCTGTTCTATGGCTCGATGGCAACGGGAGGAAGGAGCAGAGAAACAGTGCTCAGTACGACAGAGAGCCTTGTGGACAGCACCCCAACACCCGGGTCTGTCATGTGCCATCTTGGCGTGGGGGTGTCCCAGGCACAAGCGCATTCCTTTGTCCGTCTGGAAGCTGAATTGGGCCCTGCATGAGTTGCATTCCTTCTGGGCCTGGGCCATCTTCTTTTTTGCTGGAACACTCGAAAGGGAACAACTCTATATTTAATGAAACACATTCAAAAGACCAGAACCGGAAGCGATGCAACCTGTTTTACAGAATACAGAAGTTTGTTGTGCATAACCCGTATTAGAAAACCCCTGAACGACATAAGCCCAGTGACAATGAAAAAACAAACAAACAAACAAAAAAAGAGTTTTGGGGCCCTCCAATGGTTACCTTTATATTTGACAAGAAAAGCATCCATGA
Source organism: Megalobrama amblycephala (assembly GCF_018812025.1). Classification (NCBI taxonomy): domain Eukaryota; kingdom Metazoa; phylum Chordata; class Actinopteri; order Cypriniformes; family Xenocyprididae; genus Megalobrama; species Megalobrama amblycephala. The sequence goes on along the minus strand of NC_063053.1, from coordinate 18,850,270 downwards.
TAGCTCAACGGAAAAGTAAAAGGAAAAATTGACAGTTTGAAAAGGTTACTTGGTGTAATTTTTTTTCCATTTGGTGACAGCTATTTATAAATGGATAGTTCACACAAAAATGAAAATTCTATCATTTACATGCCATTCAAAACCATTTACCTGAATTCGCCCTATCTGCATGCTGAATTTGGAGAACTCAACACTGCCTATATACATAGGGTGAAATCAGTTAGGTGAAAAAACTCAGTTTTTGCATACCGGTTTGAAATAAACTAGCCTTAAGGGATCATGAATATTCTTCTATCTTTAAGTAGGTGCATTTCACATGCAATACAGGACACAGATTGCAGCAACAGTCACTCTGGAGCAACCCAGTATAATGTGTTTTTGAAAATTATCTTTGTAAGGCTTTCAGTCTGTGAAAAAAACTCAGGATTTTTTGGGTTTTATTTCCAGGACTAATATCATATTTAGGCCTGCAGTTATCCAAGTCATGTAAATAATGTTCATGTTTCACTGAGTCAACTGGATGTATTTCTCTGTAGCTTAATAATAAAGTGTTTCTCTTTATGTGACGCATCTGTTGAGATCCAAAGAAACACATCCAGTTACCAGAAAGAATCTACTAGGATAATCTTCGCCCATGACTGACCACCACGAATAGCAACTGTCAAATATCCCCATCTACTGTTTGATTTGCAGAACTGCATTTTTCTATTTCCCCATAGGTGTGTGCGCACGAAAGACACTGTTCATAGAAACAAACAAACACAATTTATAAGTTTTCTTAATAAGTTGAAAGTTGTGCTCGTGTCCTGCGTTTTACGTCCGATTCCCGATCACTCCGTCGGATTTTTTTCCTGCACGACATCACTTGTAGTTCCATGCACGTTTAAAATCAGTGAACAACAACTGTAGGAATTTACTTTAGTATTTTGTCCAAAATGCCGTATGGTATTTTGAGTTACCATGGTAGATTTTTGCATTGACTGGCATATTTGTAACATGTTTCCTTATTGCTCGCTCATTCGTTTATTTATGCTTCCAACGGTTTAGGACTTTTACTTTGAAAAAAAAAAAAACACTTCCGGTGGATGTTATGGAAACCTCACCAATATTTCTGTTTTCACTCTGTTTGTATGACTGCGCGGGTTGCTTTCGTTTGTTCGTGCTTCGGCGGGGTGTGTGAAAGCCCAGGAGCGGTCCTCGCGCTCGCTGCTCCTCTTTCAGCTCAACGGCTGTGCCGTCTAACCTCTCGCAGCTTCATTGTAGAGTAACAGCAATCCTCTGGAGTACTCGAAGGACATGGCAGCCGCGACCGTGGCTGAAGCGGACCCCGCGGAGACCGATGGAGCTGCCGCCGCCTCCTTTACGGATCTACGAGACCCAGGCTGGAATGAATCGCAGCTTCGACAATATACTTTCCCAACCCGACCGATACCGAGACTGTCCCATACGGATCCGCGTGCCGAGATTCTCATCAATAACGAGGTATGTTGGCATATTTACTTACCCTGCATTGAATTAGAGTGCGACAGATGGAGGAACGGAGAGCTGCAACTGATTTTGGTGGGTGCAAGGTGCACTAAAAGGATGATTTACGTTACCCTAATTCAAGCATTAGACTATTAAACGCCCTTGTCTAACATAAAATCGTTCGTTATTTTGAAACTCTCTGATGAGTTAGATAGAAGACCCTTTTAGTATGTCAGATCCCAATAAGCGCACTGATCTGATCAGTTATAATTTAAGTTTATTCTTCAGATAAAGCATAGATGATTTTGTAAATGCCATGATAAATTAGGTTTTAAATGTAGAAAATTAGTAAACGGGTCGTTATATATAATTTCTGCATAAAGTGAGAAATTTCCTGGACATGATTGCAGTAAGATATTGAAAATGTAAATAGTACACTTCCTAAAAATGTTTTAACTATATTATGTCATTTTACAGTTGAGACCTTATAACTCAGTTATTCCAATGACTTAGTGATATAGCAAAAATAATACATTTTATAGGAAGAGCATAATCATAATAGTTTTTACATGGCCTAGGAAGGGGTTCTTGCACCAAAAACAGAAAGGAAACGTATGAGAAAAAAATAAATAAAATAAATTTGTTGTAAAATCAAAGTCTTACTCTGTTCACAAAGAATTACTGTGGCAGTCTGTTAAAATGAGATTAGTCAAAGCACGTTGTTCATGTTGACGTCTGTCTCCTGTAAACAGTGACACATTGGACTGTTAGCTGTGCACGAGTCCGTACGTTTTAATACATTTAGAATTATTTAATTAACTTTCTATTATGTTAAAAAGGATTTTATATATATATATATAAATAATATGAATGATCAGGTACATTTCTGACTTAATGATTAGTCCAATAATAAGTTATTTAATGATATTTATTATACCAGTTTACACCTAAAAGTCGATGTCGATGCATGGGGGTTTGTTCCTGTAGCGGTCGTCTGGTGTAGTTGCAGCGGAGCGCGAGAGCAGCCTACCCGCGCGCGCGCTGGAACAGTGTACGTTCTTCTAGTCACGTAGCACTTGTCACTTTTTTTTTTTTTTTTTTTTTTTTTTTTTTTTTTTATGCTGCAGCATCAGTATAATTCTGTGTCAAATAAACGCCGAGCGTTGGCGGGGTCGCTGCACGACTCGGACAGTATTTTTGCTGTTCTCTTTAAATTAATATTTAAGCTCTAGATTAAATATTTGCACTTGAATGTAAACATGAGTGTGAAAGTGTGTTTGGTGCTACAGGAAACATGCAGCATAGTTAAAGGTGACTGTGCCCGCAGAATGATAAAACTACTAATGACCCACCCAACTGAGAGTGATCTGTTGTCTTAAAGAATTTGTTTAAATATTATTTATATTGTAAATATTGTAACTTTTTTCATGATTTTGATTTTCTTTGGTAGGAGCCTGTTGTATTAACAGACACCAGTTTAGTATATCCAGCTCTAAAGTGGGACATACCCTACTTGCAAGAGAACATTGGAAATGGGGACTTCTCTGTTTACATGGCAGAAAATCACAAATTCTTGTATTATGATGAGAAGAAAATGGCAAACTTTAAAGACTTTGTACCCAAATCTCGTCGAATAGAGATGAAATTTTCTGAGTTTGTGGACACGATGCATCAAACAGAAGAACAAGGCGGATCAGAAAGGTATGTCAGTATGATATACATTAATGTACCTGATATGCATGACATGTTCTTAACTGCTGGCTGAGGTTAAACTTTAATTTTTTTTTTTTTTTTTTTTTTTTTTTTTTTTTTACAAAAGTATAGACAGTGATTTATAACTTTGATTTTGTCAGATTGCTCACTGTCTTTATCCTTTCACAGATAAAACAACCCTTCAGCATCTAATAGGTGTATATTTGTGTACATTTGTGTATAGTGTATATTTAAAATTTACCTTAAAGTTTTGAGCTATTTATAATAACATGAACAGTTGATGTATGATACTATGTGAAAGTGTTGAGATGCATGAAATCCAATCCAGGAAATGAAATTGTGCCGCTGTATGACTAAGCAGTTAATTCTGCCAGCTGGTGTCCAGTTCATATAGCTGACCTTTTGATACTCTGTTTTGGTGGTTTATTGCTATATCATTTATGAACATCTTGTTTTTGGTCCTAGACCTTTAACTGTTGACCTTACTATATTAAACAAATTCAGGTAGATATTTACTTAACAAAAATCTTTGTAATTTCTAAAGAGAAAAGAATTACATTCTAAAGTATCACTTAATTTAATTTGACATTTTAAGATGTGAAATGACTTTGTTGTTTATTTTGTAGAGTGTACTTGCAACAAACACTGAATGATACAGTAGGACGAAAAATTGTGGTGGATTTCCTTGGATTCAATTGGAACTGGATTAATAAACAGCAAGCTAAACGAAACTGGGGACCCTTGACCTCAAATTTGCTGCTCATAGGCATGGAAGGTACAGTTTCAGTGCACCTTATTCTGTATCCAAATTATTAGGATTATTATTTAAAATAGTATAATAAAAATACAATTTTTGATTTGCCCTTCTAACTAAAATTGCTGGTGGGGTGACCATCGTATCATTTATTTTTTTTAATCCTCTTAAAATATCACGCCAGGCAATGTAACACCAGCACACTATGATGAGCAACAGAATTTCTTTGCACAAATCAAAGGACATAAGAGATGCATCCTCTTTCCTCCGGATCAGTTTGACTGCCTCTATCCTTACCCAGTTCATCATCCATGTGACAGACAGAGTCAGGTATTATATTTTTGATGACACCCTAGACCAGTGGTTCTCAAATTTTTGTGTATATATATATATATATATATATATATATATATATATATATATATATATATGTGTATAGTATAGCTTTTTTGCCGTTTTATCTTGTTAATTCAAAAAGATATTTTTATATAAATTTATATATATTTAATCCACAATCTTTGTCCGTATATAGTGCTGGTATACTAATATTGATTGTAGATTAAATGTTGTACAAATCAAATGTTGTACTTGGCCTGAAAAGTTTGAGAACCACTTGCTAAAAAAACTTTGTTTTCAGACTCTTTAAGACTGTAACAATAACTTAAACAAATAAGCAAAATGTTCAAGTTTTTATTTTTTATTTTTACATTCATA